>NC_060274.1:111157362-111254046 GCF_021613505.1 Equus quagga | reverse complement strand
CGGGGGCAGCAGCGGCGCGGCAGGCAGTGGGCTGCCGGGGGGCGGCCGCCGCTGCCCAGGGAGGCACGCAGAGGCGCCGAGAGCGCTCCCCGGCGGGTCCCCCGCGCACTCGCCGCGCCCGGGCAGCGGCCCGACCGGGCGAGCATGGGCGGCGCGGAGTGACGCCGCCGTGCCCGCTTGGCATCAAGGACATTCAGCCCGCGGGGGTGGGGACGAAGGGGGGCAGCCCCGCGTCGCCACCGCAGCCCCCGAGAGCCGCGACTGCTGCTGCGGCTCCGGGGCCGGGTGGAGGAAAGGGGCGCTTGGAATCGATCCACATTTTCCGACCTTTTTGTTGGACATTCTGCCCACCTTGGACGCTGCAAGAGGAGCTGTCAAGCCCCGCAGGCTCTGATTTCGCCCTCGGTTTTCCTTGCCTCCTCCGGGTTCCCTGTGCCTCGGTGGAGTATTTGCGTTCGGGGCTGGGGCTGGAGGAGGCAGCCACACGCGCGCACACGCACACGTTCAGAGGAGGGCGAGAGGCAGCGGCACAGGCACCATCTGCAGTGTCAATGCGGCGCTCCCGCTGAAGGAGGCGAAAGCGGCGCTTCCAGGTAAGGAGCCGGCGGGCCGGGTGGGCGGGCGGGCGGCGAGGGCAGCGCTGCCAGAGATACGCGGCTCGGGCCACGAGTCCTCGGCTGCCCTGGAGCCAGCCCGCTGCACGCACGCACACACAAATACACACAGGCACACACCGCGCACACGCACCTGCCCACGTCCCACCTGGACACCCGCGTAGGGGCGGCGCGGCCGGAGCAGGTATTTCCCGTGTTCTTTCTCCTCTGACGCTCCAGGACTCAGACTTCTCTTACCCAGGACTTTCGGGGTACAATTCTGTGTATTACTGCCTCTCCCTCCCACCTGGGCAGGTTGAGGGAGCGATTTTTCAGTTCCCAGCCCCTGGCATCTCTAGCTGGTTTTAAAAACCGGAGAAGTAATGGGAGGTCTTGGAAGACCCGCCCAATGCCATCTAGGCTCCGTGGCCTTTGGGCACCCTGGGATTTTAATGGAGGACACACCGACAGATATTCAGACAGATATTTGGAGAGCGCGGTGCCCCAGCGCGCGGGGAGGAGGCCCCATAGGCGGATGGGGCTGCAGTTCTTTAGGGCGGTGCATATGGAACAGACACTGCGTTTCCCCAGTAAGAGGCAGCACAAACGCCTTTCTGAAGCGTGGCACGGCTTCCCCGGGAATGCGCTGCGATTTCAGGCAGGAAGGGGCTTAAGCCGCGCTTTGGGTGTGTTGCTTGTCTCCGGAGGGCATAAGAGAGTCAGGTCCTCCGTAAAAGGTATGACCTATTCACGTCTGCAGTCTCTGGGCAGCAGCAAGCCCACAGGGCTTAGATACACAGGACTTGGGTCCCGCCTTCACCTCCCTGCCCTTCCCTCTGTGCTGTGCCAGAAAGCGTTCGGCTGTTGCCCTAGGTCTCCAGCTAACACCTGTCACATGCCTTTGAGGAGGTGTGTGTCTGAAAAATAGAACTAGAAGGGGGCATGGAGGAGGGTGCAGTGCGGAAAGGGAGGAGGGTCCCCTCTCTCCTGACCACCTGGGCAGTGCCCGCCCTATAGGGAGGCAAGGCATTCTTGGGCGGGCCAGCATCCCCCAGAGCCAGGCTGCTCCCCAGTGTAGACCACTCTCCAGAAGCCTGTGGCACCAGGTTCTGGTCCCCTAAAGCTGTTCCTTTCCTTTTCTCCTTGGCTGGAGTTCACAGGCGGCTCATTTTCAAACTTTTTCTGGAGGAGGTAGGAGGTGGTTGGGGCTCCAACAGCCCTTTTTCACGCTTCCCATTTGGAGGTCAAAGAGCAACTCATTCAAGACTCAGTTGTTGTAAGGAGAAGAGGATGAGATCCAAATAAAACAGTATTTTTGAGTCAAATATAAATATAGCAAGGTCCTGTGTTCCTATAGCTGTCCCTTTTGGAGTAGCTTGGGCAACCTGGTGAGAAATGGAATAAGCTGTACCCTCTATGTAAGATCATGTGTTCACAGGGTCCCGCAAACCCACCAGTGGGGAAAGTATGTTGGGAGTCTTCCAGGACATTGGGGAGAGGAGCGGACATTCTTTCGAGCAAGGGGGCCTCCGTGCTGGGCACAGGATTTGGTTGATTCTGTAAATCCTGAAGTTGGGTGCTGAAAGAAAGGGCTCTCTCGGCACCCCCATCTTTGCTATTTTCAAACTTTTTCCAGCTCCTGCAAAGGTCTCCAGCTAGGCTGGGGAGGAGAGGCGCAGACGCCCCAGGAGGGAGATTGTATTCCCGCTGTGTGTTGTGTGTGCTGCCCTTTGATTGATTGAAAAGGGTAGATGGAATAAAGCAGAGCTCTCACAATGGGGAGAACCCGGTAGGGGGAAGAAACATCATTTTCTTTTTAAGAATGGCGGGTGTGTGTACACACACACACACAGATATATACACACGTTCTCAAAGAGCCTAGCTGTACACGGTCCACTCATTCAATCATGTGTGACAACGAGACCCGCCTCTGTCTTCAGGGCTGTGGAAGAACTGGAACATTTCCACACATGTCCTTTGAATGTGAACAGGGAGGTCTCACATCTGCGTAGAGCGGCACATGGTTTTCCACAGAAATAGTGAACTCCAGCAACAGGGGGTGGCTCCCAGGTAAACATTCCTCATGGGACCTTGAAGGAGCAAAAGGATGGGTTACAGAGCATCCTGAAATGTCCATGCATCTTCCACGTAGACCTCTTCTCCTTTCTCCTGTATTTACAGCTTCAGGATCCGTCATTTTAATGGAAAGCCAGCAGTCATTATGCTGGTTATAATTTAAACATTTTTAAGCATGGGTTCAAAAAAATCCCCACACTTTCCACACTTAGCAGTGGGTACCAGTTTGGTTTCTAGGACAAAGCAAGCATTAATTAACATCTGTGTAAAGCTGGGTGTACATCATCTAATTTTTTTCCTACTCTCTTGCCCAGCCCTGGAGCATGTCACGTTGTCACTCTCCCTCTCTACCATTCTCTGTGGCCTTGCTTTTAAGTTCTCTGGCGGCTTCCTCACTCGGAAGGGAGTTGCATTCGAAAAACCCCAACTGTGAATGCTTCTTTTCCGCAGACCCTTGCTGCTGCTAGGCTGTGCTCTAGGCGGCTCTGCTCTGAGCATGAGGCTTGGGTTGGTTGCCCACGAGCTGTTCCCTCTTGCCCAATCCGGTACTCACTCTCAGGCAGGCTTGCCTCTGTCCTTCCAGGACTTCATCCTGGATGCCCACCGACGCTCTGCAGACATTTCCGGAGGACTCTGAGGCTGCCAACTTATTTCCTTTCTCTTTCTCTGCACCTCTCCATGTCTGCTGCTCGTGCTCCCTGCAGACAGGGAGATCTGCATGGCAGAGTCTGCCTGCACTTGGCCTCCTGATCCTTTTAACCACAATGAGGGCTGCATGGAATTAAATGGGGGCGGGGGTTGCTTTCTAGGGAGGCAGCGGTCCGGACGTGGAGAGAGCTAAGGGGGCGGGGTGATTAGCTGCTCTTAGCTCCTAGTTATCACCAGGCTTTGATGCAAAGAAATCGCAGCCAATCTCTCTCCTTCTAGTCAGCTAGGGGGCATTTCTTAGCGGCTTCTCCCCATCCTCACTGGGAGAAGGCACTACACAGACAATGCCACCTCGGAGACCTGTTGGAGCGGCTCTGTGATGGGCTGTGGGAGGGCGGCAGCCATACAGAACACCGGACTGTGGTCCAGCTGTGATTAGTCTGTGCAACAGATGTGCCATTCATTTTTAGGCTCCTCTGTCTTCTTATTGGTGTCCAGTGCTACCGGATGTGAGACGGGTTCAGCCCTGGGCGTGGTTGAACAGGGCTCATTTCTCTCCTTTGACACCCCTTTCCTCCTTCCCCCCCCCCCCTCTTCTCCCCCCCCCCCCCCCCCCCCCACTTGCTAATCCACCTCTTGGCTTTGTGCGCACATCCGCCAGCCCATTTGCCCTCAAATTTGTGGCACTCCAAGAAATCAATATAACATGAATTTAACGACAGCTGGATGATTAAGTGTTATTTATATTTAAGAGCGGCATTTTAAAAAGACGTCGTGCTAATAAATCAAGCCGCTGTTTGGGAGATGCACATGATTAGGGTAATTGCCCTGTAGGCTCTATTGAGCAATGCTCGGTCCGTGCAGAGCCCTGCGGACACCACCTCTTTAGACGCTGCCAGCCGGCTGCTGCTCCCTACCCTGAACTCCCACTGATGCCCCCCGCTTGTCCAGACGGACTCACTCTTCTTCTCCCCTCCTCACTCGCTGCCCAGGCTGGAGCATCCGAGTTGTGGCAGGAAGGTGGAGTCAGCACGGAGACTGAAGGGGGCTCTGCTGCTAAGTGGTAAGAGATGGATCTTAAAAGTGAAGGCAGGCAGGGGTTCCTAGTTCCCAGAGCAGAGGGCTTGTTCCAGAAGGAGGAGGCTGCTCCCCTGCTTAATGTGAAGCGGCTTGGAAGAATAGCTTCCTGAGTCCTTGTGCAAGTCTATGTGAGCCCCAGGCTCCTGTCCTTACCATCGTGTGGCATCCGCCTCCCAGGGGAGAGGCTGTGAGGACATTAGTCTTTGTCTTTGTGAAAATAACAGAATGGAAAAGAGTAATAAGTGATGATGATGGTGGCTAATGTTTGTTGAGCAATTGTTGGAGGAGGCATCATTTAAGTAGTTTGCACAGGTTGGCCCATTTCTTTCTCATAACAACCCAAGAGGCAGGCGGTCACTGTTACTATGGCCATTTACCTCACGAGGAAAGTGAGACGCAGGAGGGCAAGCGCTTTGTCAGAGGTCACACAGCCGGTGAGTGGCGGAGCCACATCTCAGCCCTGTGTGAACTGACCTCCCTCCTTATCACTGTACTGTTTGCCTCTTAGAATATGTGTGTGGAGTGTGTCGTGGCCCCCTTGGGAGGTTTGGGGGAGTATGTGCAGGGGAAAGTTTAGAATATCTGGTTTCTCCCTTGCTCTACCTCTGTGGCCCCAGGCAAATCTGTTTCTTCTTTGAGCCTCGATTTCCCCCTTCATCACATGGGGCTGAGTCTTGTCCCTGACTGTTGGTGAGCTGTGAAACTGCGTGGAGCATTCTAGCAGAGGGTTCAGTCCCTGAGGGTGACTTGCTCTACTTGGCAACTCCAGTTTCCTCCTGGAAACACTAAGGAGGGGTGAATGAGTGAAGTCCCCGTCTCTGCTTTTGATTCCGTGAGCCTCTGAGTCTTGTGCTGGTAGGAATCTAGTTCTCCTTAGTGACTTCAAATTTTCTGCTGTGGTGGAAACAGTAATCTCTCATCTACTCCTTCAAATCACCCTCTAAGGTGGGGATGGTTTCTTTGCGTTTTGATGGTGTAGGAACCGAGGATGGAATGCCCAAGGCCCCAGGATGCTCCATGGTGGGTGGTCTTTTTCACTCTTGGGGAAGGATGCTCACGGTAGGTGCTCAATATTTGTTCATGTGTTCATTCATTAGCCCTGGGGTTCCAGATTTGCGGATCCATAGGCGGGGAAGAAATCTTTGCCTGTGGATGTCGTGCCACACTGGGGGCTGGACTGTATGGTAGTTGGAGCAGAGATTCACTGGAAGTTGGAGCAAACGGGCTGTGTGTAGGGAAAGTGGTGTTAGGAATTATGTCTGGATTCTGAGAGGTGTGGGCAGTGAGGCCCTGATGGGGCCTGTGGACCGGATTGGATGCTGTCGCATCCCAAGACCGGGCCCAGGCTGCCTGACTCCGTCTCTCTGGCCTGAACATTTTAAGAACAGCCACAGGTGATGCTCTTGTGCTTAGCTGTTTGATTTTTTCCTCCAAAAGACAAACTTTTATTCTCTGTGTTATTTATTTGGCTTCTTCTCTACACCGAGGTGAATGAAGGTTCTGCCACATTAGAGGTGGCCGAAAGGGCCTCACTTGGAATTTCATCACCTCCCCTCTGGGGCAGCAGGAGGAGCCTCCAAAATGTTGGATGTGGAGTCCTGTTCAGACTCACACTGACAGGTGTGTGAGATCCTGGGCATCCTCTCTTTGCAGGCTGAGCTTGGCTCCCGGCATCCGTGCCCCCCACCCCACCCATGAAGGATTTGCAACAGCAAATTGGATTTTGGAAGGTTTTGTCACTCCAACACAAAACAGATCACTAGCTAAGAGGATACCGTCTCCACAGTCGATGCGCTGAGCGCAGACCAGCTGCATCAATCCCTGAGGTCTTCCGGGAAAGAGGGTTTTCATTAGGAAGGAGGAGGAACAGTGGAGGAAGTGGCCCAGGGACTGGAGGAGAGGGAAACCATGGCGGGTCAGAGGCTGTCCTGGTCTGGTCTTCACACTGGGTCAGTTTCACGTCAGACGTGCTCCTTGAACTTGTAAGAGCCCAGATGGACGTCCCGCCAGTTGGTGTGGCATCTAGAACTGGAGAGTGGACAAACCATCCCTTGGCTTTGGCCCAGAGGTTAAGAGGAGGGAAAGTAAGCACAGCCGAATGGGCCGACTGTTCCTTCTCTTGTGAGGGGAGCAGACAGTGAGAGGTGGGCATGTTGGGGCAGCAGCCATTGGATGTGTAATTGAGCACCCTGTGTGGACTGTCTGCTAACCTTGTGGAGTTAGAGTTCATTTTCTCCTCTCCCTCTCAGACCTGCTTCCTGAAGGTAAACCTAAAATAGAGCAGAATTTCCCAAAGTGTATTCTGTGGGAGTGAATAGGTGTTAAGCACACAAAAAGTTTCCATGGTCAAATAAATTTGAGAAACCCTGAGTGTAAAGTAAAGCTAAAGAGGTTCTTTGTTGCAGGACTTCTCAGAGCCTTTAAACACACTCACATGGATTGCTAAAACTGCACAAAGTAGATCTACTGTATTTTGGCCCTGGGAATCCGCTGAGAAACACTGGACTAAGACAAGCACTTTCATTTATCTACTCTCGACTGTGAATAGAGGAGTGGATTCTACAATAAACATTTCAGCCGAACTTTCACGCTACCCACACAAAGCACTGGGTTCTGCTGATTCTGAAGATACTAGGGTTTTAAGCAGAATTTTGCTTGATGGGCAGACAGCCCAATTCTAGGCTTGATGTTTGCCCCTTTTCCTTCCAAAGCAGCAGAGAGGTTCTCACAGGAGTGAGTTCCAGGCAGTTTTATATTTTTTCTCAGGTTCCTAGACGATTCTGCTATGTTCCCCTGGTTAAAAAGCACTGATGTTGCTGGAAACCTAGGTTTTGGAGACAGATGGATGTAGATGATCCCAACTCTATCACTTACCAGCTAAGGGGCTTGGGAAAAATCACCTTATGTTTTAGTATTACCATTTATGAAATGAAGGGATTGGTTTAGACTGGGGACTTAAAAAAATATTCTAATATGTGTGCAGTGGAACTCTTTATTCAAATGAAATTTTTATTTTCTCTTTGCTGAGGAAGATTTGCCCTGAGCTAACATCTGTGCCAATCTTCTACTATTTTGTATGTGGGATGCCGCCACAGCATGGCCACTGATGAGTGGTGTAGGTCCATGCCTGGGAACCAAACCCAGGCTGCTGAAGCAGAGCATGCCTGACTTAACCACTAGACCACCAGGCTGGCCTCTCAAATGAAATTTTGTATGGAATCCTAATGACCACAACAGATGCAAGAAGAACTGTTCTGGTGAAGGCTGTGGAGGAGCCGGGGCCTGTACTCTTGGCCTGTCTGCCTCTCACTCCAGTCTTGGCCTGGGTTCCCTAGACAGCAGAGCCGGAGGCAAAAGCTGAACTGGTAACACGTTGTTGAGGGGTGGAATCCCAGGGCAGCAAGAGTGAAGGAAAAAGGGAGGAGAGATAGAGAAGGAAGAGAAACAAAGAATGCATGACCAAGCCAGTCACAGCTTCCTGCGGAAACACAGCTGGTGGCTCAGTCGCTTGGGGTGCACCTAGAGAAGCCTGATGGGAACACAGTCTCAGAGAATCTGGAGGACAGGCACAGCCAGCATCCATCTGGGGCAGCTCCCTGGGCTCCATTCACCCCGTGAGGCAGGACTTCCCCCTTACTTTGGGATTGTGATGCCAGGTCAAACTAGAGCCTCTGTGGTCAGGCCCAGGGGCTGGGGCTTCTGTGACTCCCCCACAGTGGGCCTGAGGGTGTTACACCTGCAGGAGCCTGGCCTTCACCCCTGAAGGAAGACAGGGAGCAAGAACTTCAGGACCAGAGGAATATCAGGTGACTCTGGTGAAAGCTATGGAGGAGTCAGGGCCTTCTGGGGCCACTCTGGCAGGAAGCAAGGCAAGTGGCTGAAGTCCAGAATTGGGGGTGGGGGTAGGGTGTCAGGTGGGGCCAGGCAGATCTGGGCAGTACATCAATTGGAAGTCTGGAATAATGGGTTCCATATAAGGAACACGTTGCTCTTCAGAAGAGAGTCAGACAGTGACCCAGAGCAGGTCCAAGAAGGCGTCATTCAGCCCCCCACATTCATGACTGTGACAACAAGCGCCAACCACACTATGGGTTACCCGATTTAGACCCCTAATAGGAATCATATTAGGAATGAGTTTCCGCCAGGTTTTAAGAGACTTTCCTAACTTTTAGAGCTTATTAACCAAAGGAGTATCTTCCAAATGGTGGAGTGTGAACATCTCAGAACATCTCAGATGCTTCTGTTTGTGATGGCTGAGGGGTCATGGCTGCCTGGAAGCAGAGGATAGATGCAAATGACCTCCGCCTCTCTCCTTGTTTTAAAAGATGTTGTAAGGATTGAAATATAAAGCAACAGGGGACATTTCTGCATAAAATATTTTCTGTAAGTCATTGCCTCTAGCCAGGGCCCCTCTTTTTTTTGCTCTGAAGCCCATCTAGGGTCAGGCGGGTGAAGAACTGATGGTCTCACTGTGCTGTGACCCCTTTCCCAGCTCTCTTCACCAATAGATCGTGACCTCTGTCTTCCTCCTCTAAATGTACTTGCCCTTATCCGTTGATGGATGCGAGTGATGCACTGCCTTCGAAACATGTGTCTGCCATAGCTTGTCTGCCTGCGATTTCCAGCTCGTGGAGGTCAGGACCAGCCCCTGCTTGAGGCAGTCTCTTGGGTAATCAGGAACTTAATTCATGTTTTAATAATGGTAAAGAAGATGCTGTTGGCAGTAGCAATGATGACAATAGCATTGAAATTATTTCCTTGTGTTTTAGGTGAGAGGGACCATTTCTTCTCTTGTATAGTACTCAGTGCCCAACCTAGGGCCTATCATTCTAGAAGCAATCAATAAATATTTGCCAAGTAAAGAGAATGACTAAATGGAGCAGGAGAAGGTGGAGACGAACGGCCTATAAAGGACAAAACGAGGAAAGTGTGAACCAGCCACTATGGCCGGTGCCTGCTCTCTGGCAAGGCCAGGGTTGGACCCACATTGAGGCAGGCCAACTGGCTATTTCAGAGGATTAATATGAACCAGGATGAGTGTAGGCTGAGCCTGTCAATCACCCTAGAGTGTCGTGGGTGGTGGTGGTTGGGGGCAGGTAGGGGGCAGTGATGCGCCCGGAATTGAATTCTTGCTTTCTACATAAAACTCGCCCTGGATTTGGGGGCCAGTAGATTGGGAGGGATGTCCAAACTGCATTTCCCAGAGCATTCCACAGACTAGCCCCTCCCTGTAAAAAGCATCCTTGGGCGAGTAAGTCTTGCCAACACCTTATGCTGTGTCCTCTTCTTGGAGACTCTATGCACATGGAAGGCACAGGAGGCCTGCTACGGAGAAACCTCTTTAATTAGTCTCTGTCAACCATTTTTCAGCGTATTTGCTGGTGGGTTCCCTTTGTGTGGGTGTATTTAAACCTATTGACATCTCCTGGAACGAGTGTTTGACAGAAAGTGTTTGGGGGATGTGACCTTCGACTGGAAGCGTCAGCTCTGAGGTTAGTTTAGAGCAGACAAAACAGGAGAAGGAATCTACTGTACTGTTTCTATGGGGACTGGCGAGGTCCAGCTTTCAGAGGACCTGCTTTCCTCTTGTCCTTGTCATTTGCTTTGGGGAAATCTCAGAAATGGCTGTGAATTGTTACAAGATGTTGGTGACTGTGATGTCTTCAAATGTCTATTTTCTAAAGGGACCATTTTAAGGAGCGTGATTGCAGCTCTGACAGGTTGGTGGAAATGTTTCCAACAAGTAGCACTTTTTGGTTGCATGTAATAGATCAAGATGGATGTTTGCAAAATACGTGAGTAATGACATGCACCTTCTCGATATATTTTTTTCAGCTACACTTATCGAATAAGAGACTTCAATATAACTGGCAAAGATAAATGTTCTGAATTAACAAAGAAGACTTGAGTTATTAAGATACAGCTCCCTTGATTTTGGATAGTTGAAACAAATTTTCTCTCGGGAAAGAAACTTTACTACCCTAGAGAGGCTGAAGGTTCCTAATTAGGCTGTAAATCCATGGTGTCCACCTTTGGGTAGTGACCCGGAGAGCGAAGTTAGGAATTTCCCACGGGAAGCATTTCACCGCCCAGTATTCATCTTACATAGGTAATGATGTGTGTGTGTGCGTGTGTGTGTGTATGTGTGAGTTGAGGTGGAGGCGTGTCTCACCCCAGTGGTATTTGGGTTTGGGTCACCGAGGGACAGTGACTGATAACCCACGTGCCCAATTATAGGGCCTTGGCAATGCATTGCCCAAGCACTGTGCTCTTTTCCAAAGTGAATAACAGTTGCTAACACACACTTGCTAACAAAATTCCCCTGGCGCCCATTCATAAAGCATCTCACTGGTGATTCTATCAGCATTAAACTGTTTGGTGACTGAGTTTAGAATTATAGGAATTGGAGAAATGAATTAGCAGTAAATCAAGTCCCAGCTGAGTTTGAACCCAACTGCAGTGAGTTTTAAATGAAAAATATCTTGCTCTGATGAGGCGGCTGTAAGTCAAGCACTGGAGCTCTGTCACTCTTGACTTTGGAGAAGGGTGGCAGTCACCCTTTGAAAGGAAAACCCTGACAGCGGCTTGTATTGATTCCCAGCCACGCTGGGAAATTGCCACTTCATTTCTTCTTCGTAAACTGTTGGCTTTCATCATTTGAAAGAAAAAGGAATTCTATTTGCAGGGACACAGCAGAGCTCTGGGGACAGGGCAGGTGGGAGAGGGCTCAGACCCAGGGGCCCATTCATTGCACTCTCTTTGGTCCTTCTCAGAGGAGCCATGCAGAAGGGGAAGCTGGGTCTGCGGGGGTCATGTGATTTGTTTTCTCGCTCGGACCGTATTTGATTTTTCCTTCTGGGGGATCTGTACAGAAAAAAAACAACAAAGAGAATACTTCAAGGAGGCTGCAAGACTGTCATGTTGCAGTGACAATTGTGGTGTAATAGGAAATCGCTTATGTAAGTTGCGTGCCCTCTGAATGGAGCTTGTCGGAGACGTGGCTGCAGCTCCTTGAGGCCTATTTTTTCTCCTGCAAAATAATCCTGAGGTTTTCCTTTTCAGAGCAATTGAAGAAGTGTAATGTGCTGGCCAGGGAATAGGGAGACCCAGCTTCTAATCTTAGGTCCGCTGAATATCTTTCAGCGAGCTCCGTCTCTGGGCTAGGCCTGGATTTCTTTTTCTTTAGTCGGAATAAGCCCTTGCTGTCCTGATCAGAAGCACAGGAGGAGAGGATGAATGTGGCCACACATATGAAAGGACCAGGTGAGCTTCAGGAGGAAGGTTCTATTTACCTGCGAGGTCAGAGAAAATCAAGAAAGAGAGAAAGAAGTCTGTGCTTAGGCTTCTTGCCATTACACCTTTACCATCGCCCATGTGTTTACTGACCTGGTGAAGAGCTGTAAGTCATCAAAGCAGCTTGCAGGGGGTCAGAGGGCAGAATGCATGTGTGAGGGTGGGGGACCTTGGGAGGGGATGGTTAGTGCAGGAGTCCAGAGGCCAGAGTAGGAGGGGAGTCCGATACTGGCTGTAGTAGCAGGTTACGGGGGGGGCTGCGGAGAAAGGAAAGGAATCACGATTTCCCTCAATGTCTAGTTTCCCTTTGCTGCAGACATATGTATTTACATATTTTAGTTAGAGAGGTAGATGCGATGCTGTAGAATATTTAACCAACTAATCGATTGATCAATCAGTTACTCAATTCAGTCAATATTTATTGAGTGCCTCTTATGTCCTAGGCACTTATGCAAGAGTTTGGTTGTGCTGAGATGAAAGACCTAGTTGCTGCCATTAGGGAGCTCACAGCTTGATGTGGCCGCAGCACACGTGTTAATAGATAAACACAGTGTGGTAAGGTGTGAGCTCTGTGTATGTGGAAGGCATCCTGAGAAGATGTAACAAGGGGCACCCATCCGAATATGAAAGGCAAGGACGTTGAGAAGGTCTCCTGGAGAAGGAGGGGGCGCTTCAAGTGGAGCTTTGGAGGCTGTTTTGAAGGGTGAGTGGGATTGGCTTTGTGAACATGTGAGGAAGAGGTGCCAGGAGGAGGAAGTGGCATGGACAAGGCGTGGAGATGGGAGAGCACACAGCGCTCGGTCTGTAGTCGTTCAAGGCAGAGGTGGGTAGGGGAGCTAGATGCTAACATGGGCAGAGGCTGGGCCAGGACCAGGGGTAAGTGTCCCGCTAAGGGTTTTGTCTGGCAGGTGGTGTTGAGGCCGTGGGGATTTCCAAGTAAGAGAATCAACAAGGCCAGATTCCCTGTAGAAAGATCACTATGTGGGACCACGTGCAGAAGGAATCAGAAATGAGGCTATTAGAGGAACCCAGGGAGACATGGGAAAGGGCTGACCGAAGGCGGTGGCCAAGGAGAGAACGAGACTGATTTGAGAGGGATGTGGGAGTTAGAGTGGGTGAGTGGCAGGCATTGAGGTGAAGATGGTGGGAGCAAGGGGAGGGGAGCTGGGGACGTCTGGCAGGTGTCCAGCTTGGGCAGGCAGTGGAAGGTGGCACCATTCACCGAGCTAGAGATTTCTAGACCAAGACTTGATTGAGAAGGGGTGGTAGGGTAAGGGGCTGTGTTCTTTTCTGGACACGGTGAATTGAGCTGCACATGGGATTTTCAAGCAGGGGTGACTAGGAGGCCCGTGGATAGATGGCTCCTGTGTGCCTGGCAGGTTCATCTCAGTGCTTACTCTGCTATTTACTTCTGGTCCCATTTGTAGACTTAGGAGTTCATTTTGGGATCTGGCAGAAGCTTAGTAAAGAAGCAAGAAGACCCACGTATAGATTTTTACACTTTTCGAGTGGTTCATGTTTTGAATTAAACATACTGGCTTGAACATTTTGCCTGAGATTGTTCTGAAAACATCCAGGCATTCACCTTGCCTTAAGACATCCCTGCTATTTTCCAGTGGAAAAAAAGTGGTCCCGGGAGGTTGAGTCATACATAGATAATTGCCGAGCAAGCCGGGGATGAAGGCAGAATTAGAATTCAGCAATGGAGAATGGCCAGGCCTTTGTTCTGGGCATCAGCCTGTCCCCTCTCTTGGTGGGCGCACCCCACTTTCAGTGAGCACACACTCAAAACAGCGTGGTCTGGTGAAATGAGCTCCATCATGAGCTGAGAGATGGTGATTATAATTTTGACCTTGCTCTTTCGAAATAATATCTTGTTCGTCTAATTCCGCATCCTGGGCATGGGAGCCAGTCTGTACAATCAAGGCTTGCTGGTAGGATCTGGCCACTAGGTAAGTTTTACTTGGCCCAAAGAATGTTTGAGACAAATTTGTGTTATTTGAATGCTGTCAAGTGGGCCAGTCCTTCTCCAGGGAGCCACAGGTTCTGCTCCCTGTTGTCCTACCTTGGCTTCACACATTTATAGTGAAGCTATTTGAATTAAAATACCAGCAGCCCAGTACCTAATAGGTACTCCAGCAGTGTGCCTTGCCCCTCTTTCCAAGAGATGGAAAAAATAAATGAGCTAATGGATTGGTGTCCAGTGCTTTGCATTCTGCAGGGAAGTTTTGTAATTTAGTAGCCCCTATTAATTGCAGGACATGTGGAAGTGGCTGGTGACAAAAGTTTGGGTGCTCTTGAGTAGAGGGTAGAGGTCCTCAAACAGTGCGAGGCGTCCAGCTGGCAGTTCAGCCCAACTGGACAGTGTAGTCCCATCCTCTAGAATGAGGGACTCTGGGAGCTCAGCCCCAAAGAGTGTCTTTAGCTGCAAAAGTGCAGGGCAATTTCAAGTGAAACAATGGGTCTACTCTCTTCTCTGGACTGCTTCTGGGTATCTCAGAGTTGCTAATAAAAATGGCTTAGAGTGTGGCCTCCTTTATGGAGAGGAAACAGGGGGCAGGGTAGGTATTTTTGAGTTCTAACCTTTCAAGAGCTTCACAGAGATGACAAGGTTTCTGTCTTCCCTCCTCACGCCTCTGTACCTAGCCCTTGTACATTTTATCAGCTGTACTCAGTGCATAATATATTTACATAGCTACTTGGTCTCAGGGAACTGAGAAGTTTTTTCTAGTTTATCTGGTGGCAACTTGTTTCCCTAGCATGGGGCAGAGGGCAGGGCCTGGGGCCCTAGGAAGGGAAGTAATCTAACCACAGTAATCTGTGGTTAGGACCAAAATAGAGTAGTCGATGCTGCCCTGGGCTGTGCTTGTGGCATGTGTGCATGACTCTCTCTGCTGGGGGCGGGGGCCTCTGGATGGGTGAGCTGAGTCCTCTCAAAGGCTTCTGTTGCCCCACCGCTTCTGTTTTTCCATTGCTCTGGCCTCCTATGTTTCGTTGTACAGACTTTCCGCTGGCCTGCGCTTTCCAGATGTCCTCAGAGGGGCTTCTGGTTCTATGCTCAGATGAGAAGATCCAAGTGCAAATATTCAGGGTGCTGACCGTGTGCGCAGTGTCAAATCGGACAGGGAATCCTGGCTGTTGATGGGCCGCGAGCTGGGTGGCGGGGGTGGTGGGAAAGAGCACTCTTTGGCAAACGCAGACCTAAATTGATGAAGAAGTTGCTGCACCTCCTTCTACTCCCTTCATTCTGTCTTCGAGGACTTGATACTAGCAAGACCGAATGCATCTTGGCAAATACTTAAAAATAAATGAGTTAAATATTTTTTTAAAACCTGTATTTACATTTATGGCTCTCATTATTGGTGAAATGGTATTTATTTACTTCTGGGACTTGAAATGTAGTAGAAGTTCTCTTGCTTTAGTTTGAGAACGCCCATGTTTGGAGGGTTCACAAGAGCTCGAATAAAAAGCTTGAGGAATATCACATGGCCAAATAGAAAAAAGTAACTTCTAAAAATGTCAAGCAACATGTCCCAGGTACGTATCGTTTTGAAAGCATGGCATTTTCATTCCAAAACTTATACGTGCAAATTTTAAAAATCTTTTTGTCCTGGAAGAGGTTTTACTAGCTAACAAATTTTGTAGGTAGCCTTGTCCATGTTCCAGACATTAGCCAGACCCAGGTATTTTTGTGTCAAGACAGTAGTATGGCTAGAGACACTGCAAATTCAGGCTGCCAAGAATTTATTTGTAATATACGAGTTATTGACTCATGTTTTTAGTATTTCCATCTCATATTCCTACTTAATTGCAAATTTCTTGAAAGCTGGTGACTGTCAGACACATTCTCACTTCCTTTTGACCCAACATTAGGGTCATTTGATTTTCTTCTCTTGAGCTCCACCTTAAATTTGGTTTTCTCAGCTTAAAAGAAGGAGTGCTAGAATGGCTGGACAGTAGAGGGCATTACACGTCCCAAAACAACTGGGAATGCACAGGAAGCAGGAAGTAGCTTCACGGAAAGTCTGCACGCAGGCATGGCTTTGTGCTGGCGTTTAGGCTTCTATTAATTGTCATTGCTCACAAACCCGCTGTGAGTGGAGCTTTTACTGAGTCAGAGTCTTGATCACAGACTTACCATGTTGCCTGGGAGGCACATGTGACTTCCTGTCCAAAATGAAAATTCCATTAAACTTGACTGGCTTCCTTTTGTCTTTGTCCAGAAGGTTCTGAGGTTTCACAAAGGTGAACAAATAAAAATGATAACATCAAAGTGAAATGCAAGGAAATACAGAGATTTTTATTTAGGGGCAGAAATGGTTGCCGCTTGGGTGTTGATTGCCCCCACTCCTTCCATCTTCTGTGAAGAAAATCTTAAATTTCAGGACTTTACTAACTTTCCTTTCATTTCTTTTGTCTGAGCCACACCTCTGGGCTGTGCTGGCACCTTGGGTGCCTTTGCAGGGGATGGGAGCAACCCAGTTGTGGTAGCACGTGACGGAGGGTTCCTTTGTCTTTTAATTACTTTCCACTTTGATTGAGAGCTCCTTGATGCTCACAGTGCAGTTGGCCTGACTTCACATTTGACTTTGGGACTGATGTGTGGAGAAGGTCAGAGTCTGCAGGAGGTGGGGGTAGCAAAGCCCAGCGTCAGAATTCATCTGTGTCGGGTTGTAGGGCACAGGCTCTCTTAAGCCCTGGGGGCAGCCGCATCCCACTGCTGGATCATAACCAGTGTGTCTCTAAACTCCTCCCATACTCATTTGTATATATTTTACATGAACCTCTGCCATCTGGTACTTTATCCATTAATATTTTTTTGAAAGCTAAATTTTGAACTTACGTTTTTCACCTTAAATTTCATTTTTGGGTCCAGTTTGGACCCTGTTCCAACCTGCTAAGGTGGTTTTGAACTATGTGTCACTATCATCAGTGGTAGACCCTTATAGTAATAACACATGACTTCTCTCGTGGTGTCTCATTGGAATTTCACAAGTCCTGGAATTTGTCATCCACAAATTTGATGTGTTTCAGTTGTCATGCAAATTACTGATAAAATGTGAAACAGTGTAGTCCCAAGGACAGAACCATTCAGCATGGTGTTTCCTGGAGAGCTTCCCTCACAGGTTTGACAAATAACCATTGATTCACTTTCTTTGGGACCCTAGACTTTGGAGGCAGACAGACCTGGCGTTGTAACCTGGCCTACACCAACTTGGCCATTCGCAATGTTCAGATTATTTGGGGGCTCAGTTCCCAGTGATTACAGGTAAGTGAGAGCTGTGGGCCTCCTTTTCCACAAATTTCCAATGAAAGCAAGTGTCAGCCTCAGTTCTGTCCACATCCCAATCTTTGTTAGTAAGCAGACACAGAAATAGTCACACAACCTGTCCTTGAAGCTCCGTGCAGACCTTGTCTCCCGTCATAGCTGGTGTGCCAGAGAATGCTTTTGCAGATTTGCCAAGGTAGTGAGTACCCTCAACCTTAGGGGTGAACGCGTAGGGCATGTGGCAGGCAGAGCCTCCAGATGAGCCTCTCTGGCCACAGGGTGTAGTACAAATAGTAGCATTTTCTGCTTGTGCCAGAAAGTGAGAAAGTTTGGGAAGCACTGATTAGTGATTGTCTTAGTCAGTTTAGGCTGCCATAACAGAAAACCATGGACAGGGGAGCTTAAACTATAAACTTACTCCTCACCATTCGGGAAGCTGGAAGTCCAAGATCAAGGTGCCAGCATGGTTGGTTCTTAGTGGAGACCCTCTTCCTGGTTTACAGATAACCGTCTTCTTCTTGTGTCTTCACGAGGGAGAGCGAGAAAGAAAGAGAGAGAGAGGGAGAGATTGATCTAGTATTTTCTCTTCTTATAAGGACACTGATCCCATTCAGGAGGGCTCCTCATGGTCTAATTACTATCCAAAGGCCCCACCTCCTAACGCCATGCTATTGGGGGTTAGGATTTGAACATATGAATTTTGGGATGACATAAACATTTAGTTCATAACAGTGACTCTGACAAGTTTATTTGAAGGAAGGTTTATTTGAGGCAGATGTAACAATATTTTGGCTGCAGGTTTCAGCTCACCTTCTAGTGGAATCAGAGCACAGAGTCTCAAAAGATGAAACACAGACCTAATGGGAGCCCCAGGCCAAGAATGGAGCCACAAAGGGCTCTGGGCTTGCCAGATTCTTGTGCCCATAGGGCAGAGGTGCCTGGATGGTATTTCTAACCAATCATCTCTCTGTGACACCACCTAATTTCCCACTGAAAAATTATTTCTAACGTCTCCTATGCTCTTTAACAAACTCAGCAGTGCTGATCGAGATAGTGTAGTTGAAACACTCAGGGTAGACTCTGATGTGAGTTTTGCAAAAGCCAACTCACCAACCCTGAGTGTGTATTTTCGATGTCAGTCCTTCAAATGTTAACTAACATCCTTGAGTGTAGGTTAACTTACACATAGTATACCACACTGTTTAAGCTGAAGTATTTTAAAGTAAATTACGAACATCATCAAACTCTGGCTCCGTAGCTGTGTGACATTGGGCATTGTGACTTTACCTATCTTCTCTGATGTTCAGTTTCCTTATCATTAAAAGGATAAAGTAATACTTACATGATAGGACTACTGTGACAATTAAGTGACATAATACGCACTGCTTGGCACATATTAAATGCTCAATAAAAGGAGGCAATAAATAAATAATATTTCAACAATAAAAAAATTTATTTCAACAATAAACAATATTGTTGAAAATTATCGCCTGCTCTTTAGATTCCTAAAACTTGTTAGTTATGCTTCTTGCCACTCTGTATTGGATTAAAGTACTCCACTTTTCTTGGTTTATAAGGAGTCACCTCTGTTTCTAACACTGGCTTCAGTGGGCCGAATGCCTTGAAGTTCTTCAAGCAAATGGGAAGAGAAGAAGGGCAGGTGGCAGGTCCCATTGGATCAATCCTGGCCCTCCCTCTAAATGTGACCTCTTAAAAAAAGATTTTAAAATATCCATACAGATTTTTTAATATTTGGAAGATCCAGCATTTGCCTGGAGTTTAGATTTACAGCCGTATTTATCTATCCAGTCGGTGCTCCATTCAGCCAGCCATTTTGCCAGCGCATTCATGTAAAAGTCCATCGTTTTTATAGGGCCACCAGTGATATCTTAGATAATGTGTTTTTCTTGCCAGGTGGTAGCGATGGTTGCTGGTTTTTTCAGGTTTCCCACCCAGGACCTACATTTGTTTTAGGATCAAGTAGGAGACATTTGGCTTTAACTGAAGGCAGTGACTGACCATTAGTGGGTAATTATTGCCTAGGGCTTACCTAATGATTATGTCAAGCATTGCAGTTTGGGGTGTCCACTAATGTTTGCCTGCCACAAAGTCATAAAGCTGACATGGTCCGTTGGACATCAGAAGCGTGGGTCCCGTGTGCATGGCATTGACATACCTGGATATGCTCACCTGCATCCAACAGGGGATATTTATGAAGACAGCCCGTCTCCAGCCGTCTTCAGTTCCAGGCCCTGGTTTCCTGGTAAAATAACCTAAACTAGTTAGTAAGGGCCTCTGGGATTTTCATGCCTAGTTTTCACTGTGTGTGTCCAGCTGTTCAATCAGAATCCTTTGCTCTGAGGCACCCTGGTTGCCAGAGCATGCCCAGTTCCTCCAGGCACCTCCCCTCTGAAATCAGTATAATCTCTGCATGATGAAAACTATTAAGCTTGAAACATTGCATTATTCCCGGCAGTGCTCTGGCTGAGAGGGGAAGGAAGCTGGTTGACTGTGGAGGAAGGTGACCAGCCACTGTGCAGAGGGAGAGAAAGTATGGGGAGTCTGGGACTCACTGCATTGCTGTGTTTTGATGATGATGGGGCCTCTGTGAACAGGGAGTTTGGGCCAGCTTTGAATGAGATGTTCTTCCACTGCAAGCACACCATGGAGAGACCTGTTACTTCTCCTCTGTGCCCTGAAGGAAGGGGAGCACCTCACTAGCACACTGTCACCCCAGAATCCTTGTCACAACTATCCTCTATTCTTCAGCTCATCTATAATGACCACAGGCCCTGGATTTACTAGAACAGCCTTCACTTCAGATATTCTATACCATTGCTGTGTCCTGACATTTTTGGTTTGAAAAAGTCATTTTATAGATAGATAGGTATACATATATCTGTATATATACATATAGACTATACATATTTATACACACACACACACACATATACACACATCTATCTATCTATCTATCCATCTATCTATTTACCTATGTCTCCAATGAGTATCTACCCTTGGACAAAATTGAGAAGTAGTTGAGTGTTTCCTGAGCATTCTATTCAGAGTAAAGGTGCTTTCTACTTCTGCTTTCTTTCTCTAGACAGGACCTGTGGTACTATATACCATAGTTTCTATATCCATGACCAAGGAGTGAGTGAGAGCTGACATTCTACCTGTGTTCTATTGGCCAAGCCTTGCTGTATCTCCTTTTTCTTCCACCAGGATGCCTTCTGCCCACCAGGCTTTGACGGCCAGAGGGGGAGGCTTTCCATAGTTCTAAGTTGTTGTTTGGCATAGGGGGATTTTGCTAGAACTTCTAAAACCAGACAGGGAGGCCCCTGACCACCAGCTCTGTGTGTCTGTATTCCAGACTGGGCCTGAAGACAGTTGTTTCTGGCCCTTCCTTCTGCATGTCATTTTGTGGACCTGTCAGGAAGCTCTTCCCCTGAGCTGATGGCTGTCACCCTTTGGCTTTTCTGATGAGTCTGGGGAGGTCTGGGGGAACATAGAGATCCTTCCAGCACTGTTATGAGCCTCTGGGGGCAAAACACCATTAGTAGTAATGTGGAAAATAGCTCAAGGGCAGCTGAGAGTTGCCCCCTCATGTCCCCACACTTCCTTTAATCTGTCTCCTCACTGTCATTCCAGGAAACACTGACCTCAGGGTGAGCAGGTCACAGGCCACACCTGGGGCTGGCAGAAACAGACCTCAGGATGCAGACTCTGTTTCTAGATCTTCCGGCTGTGGCTGTGGGTGCCAGAGATAGGTGTTCAGAGCATCAGGCTTTCTGCTTGCAAGGTACGCCCAGAGAGACTTGCCTTCTCCAGAAGGAGGAACCTCATTTTCACGGCATGGAGGCCCAATAACACCATAGAATGCTGGGCCATGCACTTCATCCAGGGCTGAGAAGCCAATCACCTGACTCCTGGCAGGACCACCTCTAAGGGGGCTTGTTGTGGCCTGTGCCAGACCCAAGGCAAGATTTGTTTTTTGAGTCTCTTTCATCCTAACACAACTTCCACTTCAGCTGTTATCACTGGCATTGGGTTGAGGGCTCAGGCACCTAACTAATCTTGTCCAGAAGAGTGTTACTCTTGATATTAATCTCCAGGGAAATGAAAACCCAGGTTTCTTTAGTTCAGAGTTTTGGGTCCCAAAGGGGTGCGTCTCCAGATGGAGGAAATGCACCTGGAGTATCAATGCTGACCTAAGCTATGGCAAGCAGGCGGGGCAGGGGGTTGTGGGTGGGCTGTTGCAGGTAATCAGATCACCACTTCAGCTGGTAACCTCATACCTGCAAAAGAATTTCCTCTTCTCACCTTCCAGAGCCTTCCTGCTATGAGGTGTGCTACAGGAAATTGGGAGCTGATGAAGGAGCAGAGCCTGCCCCATTCCCATCCCCAAGGCCGTTTCGAGGGTCCCGGCCCTTGTCCTCCCAGGGGGCTGACTCTTGGGGCAAAGGTTCTTCCAGCTACTCTTTATGGACCAGGATTTTTGCAGGGGAGTAAGAGTGACAAAGGGCCTCAAGTAAATAACTCCCATTGTGGCTGCTTTTTAAGAGCAAGTATTTGCTGAGAATGAAATCAACCCTCCTAGCTTGTTATTTTTCAGTATTTTAAACAAAGGTCTAGGAGTCAGGTCTCCAGCACCAATGAGGTTCTGGGTAACTTTGCCAGCTGTGATCTGGACACAATCTCTGAATGGCTTTTCCAGTCCCAATTAATGTCCTCCCTGCTAGTCACATTAACTCTCACCAGGAGCTTTCCTGTCAAAGGGAGGGAGGCGGCGAGCACTTAGCTTACACACACTGTCAGCTTTGGCTGCATCTCAGTTGCATGTGGGGCATTGATTCCGCATGTCCTTCCTCAGCAAACCTGCTAATAAGATTCTTTTCCCTCTTGCTCCTTTCCCCCCCCCCCTTCAACCTGGCCCGACTCCTGGTCAGACCTTGATTACATGTCTCATTGATTCCATTCAACTATTTATTAATACACTAATTAGTATGTTCATTTAAAGGAGAATGACACCGCTTTTTAAAAATAAATGTACAGAGGTGCAGGTTAATGGAAATTTCTGTTTATTTAACATTGATGTCTGATGTGAAGAGGATTAGTTTTGGATGTTAAAAGGACATAAGGGTTTTTCCGGGGCTTGAATCACTTTTGCTGACAGTCACTAATGCCCTTTGAAAGGTGACACCTAGGATCGTATTGCATTTTCCTTCAGGGATCGTAGGCGTTCCGCTATTCGGATAGAGAAACTAGAGGGTGGCCAAGGGGGTGCAGGGCTGGCTTATACGATCTTTCACAGACAGCTCTGATTGTGTATGAGCATGGCTAGCTGTCATGGCAGAAACACGAGAGGCGCGCTCCCTGCTCTGCCTGTAGGGCTGTCTGGAATTTTGTAATTAAACGTCTCTGAATGGATGAAGCTTGCTTTACTATTATAGGCTTGTTCTGTTTGTTCTTGAGTTGCTCATTAGTGGTGTCTTAATCAAGGTAGGCTAATTCTGTAATGAACGCCCCCCAAATATCAGTGGGTTCACACATTGCCGTTCAATATTTGGTTAGTATGTGGGGGGATTTTGCTCCGTGCAGTTATTCAGGAACCCAGGTTCCTTCCTTCTTGTGGCTCTACCATCCCTACGGCTTCTCAGTGCCCCAGTGGTACTTCTGCATCTCGTCAAGAGAGGAGGAAAGAGAAAGTGCGTGAAGGAAGTTACCGAGCTGGTATGGGACCTGGATGCACCTGGGCTCGCTGTCTCCAAGCCCAGTAGGACCCGGACTGGATGCTGAGAGCCTCTCTCCATGTACGGGAGCCAAGTGCAACTACAGACCAGCCCAGGGACACGGCGGAGGGCTAAGAGAGCCTGCAGGATGCTGCCAGTCCAGGAGAGAGCACATGTAATGTTACAAACGTTAGATCCAGGTAGATTTTCTCAAGAGGTATTTTCTAAACTTGGTGGACAACGAAAAGGAGATGTAAGCTGATAAAAGACAAATAAATAAAGCAAGTAGAAGAGAAGTTCATAAGATTCCAAAGGGAGTAGATCTGGGTTTCAAAAGTCTCTGGGGAACATTTTCCCTTTGGTTGGTCAGATGCTGGGGTCCTTGCGTAGGGACTAAACCATGTCTTTATGTTACAGAGAGGAAAGCAGACTGATGCATATGGGATGCTGGGAGCTGCTGGGGAGCCATGCCATTATGGGATGGATTGGCTTAGAAAGAGATGAGTTTTGAGAAGATTCAGTATTATCCATCTTTCATGTCCCCAGTGTTGCAAGATTGAGTCTTAGCCGAGGGCACCATTATTATGGCATGGGCCCCTCCCTTCTGCTTTTCTCCAATGACCTTGTCCTTCCGCTTTTCCCCCAAAATCCCTGGCAGCTCAGTGTATTGTTCTGGCATCCTTCATCTCACTCCCAGGTCACATCATATATACCCTGGCTGCCCCGTGATAACTTCCCTTAGTAAGAGGGGGTACCTACTGGACCACTGTCAAGGGTTCAGGTCACTTAGGAAGGAGGCACTAATGGTGCTGGGAGTCAGCTGGGCTCCATGAAGACAGCTGCAAGAATGAACAGAGCAGTCTGGCAACATCTAATAAAATGAAAAAAAATTCCTGTTCCCAAGAATATAGCTTATGGAAATAACAGTACTAATATGTAAGGGTGTGTGTATAAGGATGTTTATAATGGCATCAATCTTTGTGCCAAAAAAAGGAGGGGGGACGAAAGAGAATGCCCATTGTTAGGGGCAGGGCTGAATAAATTATGGTACATCCACACCATGGAATATTATACTGCCATCCCAAAATAAAATCACAGCTAAGCCGGGTGACTTGGAGGGTTTCCAAGAAGTATTGTTGAGGGAGAAAAGCATGTGTAATATGACTCTGTGTGGCTGTTTGATTCTATAACTATGTAGAAACACATGGACAAATACTCAGATGTCAACACTCTCCTGGAGAAGGGAGGTGGGAGAAGTGGGGGGTGGGGTCAGGGGAAGGGAAAAGCCAAAATAAGATATGACTTTGGACTTCTTTCATGCTGTAAGATGTAGGTAGCTATGGAAGGGGTTTGGACTGGGAGGTAAGCTAATTCGATTTACTCTTTAGAAAGATTCCGGGGGTCAGCCCCGTGGCGTAGTGGTTAAGTTCGTGCGCTCCACTTCTGCAGCCTGGGGTTCACTGGTTTGAATTCTAAGCACAGACTTGCACACCACTCATCAAGCCATGCTGTGGCAGCGTCCCACATAGAAGAACTAGAAGGACCTACAGCTAGGATACATAACCATGTCCTGGGGGGGGCTTTGTGGTGAAAAAAAAAAGAAGAAGATTGGCAACAGATGTTAGCTCAGGGCCAATCTGAAAAAA
This sequence comes from Equus quagga, assembly GCF_021613505.1. Lineage (NCBI taxonomy): Eukaryota > Metazoa > Chordata > Mammalia > Perissodactyla > Equidae > Equus > Equus quagga. The sequence continues at coordinate 111,229,709 of NC_060274.1, read as the reverse complement.
AAAAGAACATAAAAAGAAAAGAACAGCAAGATCCCAGTCTGGGGGTGTGGTGGATGGCATGGAGGGGATGAGCCTGCAGTCGGGGAGTCAGTTGTGATGGGAAGAGTTGTTGAGGGCCCTGGAGTCAGTGGGAGGGAAGGTCCAGAAGTGGGTCAGAGGTTAATGGGCCGGCCTTGATGGTGGTTAGATGAGGCAGCTGAGGGGCTTGGAGGACCGCGTGGGTGGTGCTGCTCCAACAACAGAGGAAATGCAGGAGAAGGAGCTGGTGTAGAAGAGGTGAAGGGGCTGGTTTTCCCCGAGCTGCGTGTGAGGTGCCTGCGGGACACTGACTGCGCAGGGGGTGGTGTGCGAGTGGCCCGGAGGCCAGCGGGAGAGCACTGAGTCCAGACTGGAGGTCAGAGGAGGGGCTGTGGCAGAGGTGTGGGCGTGGTAGCCCAGTGGGAGTGTGTGATTTGAGCCCTGGGCCCAGGTGGGTTGCTGGGGTTGTGGGCAGGCAGAGGAGCTGGACTCTCCCTTCTTCCTCCCAGTGAGTCTCTCAGACAGAAACCTCGAGGGCAGGGGAAGGCAATTGTGTATCGCAGGACTCAGTGCCTTGTGAATACAAACTAAAGCCCAAATTTGGGTTAAAACCCAAATTACGATGATTTTTTAAATCAGCAAACTGCACTCAGATGCCCTTTAAGTGTCCGCTCCTGGCCTCCTGCAGCTCAAGAAACGCTGGCTGACTCCCGATTGTTGCGCTCCCCGTAAGTCCAAGCCTAGAAGAAGCCCTTCCCAAATCCCTCTGAGCAAGAGAGATCAGGCCATGACTCGGAAAGAAGCTTCCCTGATGGGTCAAGGTTAACGCAGGGAGGAGGGTAACGTGGAGGGCAACTTACGCTGCTTCACAGTGGAAGGGCACGCCCCTTACTTAACCAGGTGCCTCAAGCCTCATTCCTGGGCATCTGCCTCCTCCCCACCCCACCCCATCCAGGAAGGGCGGGCTCGTCCTCATGCTGTGGGTGGGTGTGCTCTGAGCTCCAAAGGAAGACCCACATTCCAGCCCTCATTTTCTTCCTAAGGAATGTCCACTCCCTTCACCCTTGAGCACAGGGGAGGGGATCTCTTTAAGGCGCCAACGAGGCAACAAGAGCAGAGCAACGTCTTCCAGCTCTGGTGTGGTTCCCAAAGTCTGGGTCAGTGACCTAAGCTGCACCTGGATCTGGCTTCAGCCTCTCTTCCTGGTAAAGGGACCTGTTCTGTCTTCTCCTGTTCCTCCTTTCTCTAGCTAATGCTCAAACGGTAACTCACATGTCCCTCCATGAAAATGAGCTGAGCATTCGAAAATTATTTTAGGGGGAAAAATCAGCCTTCATGCTGCTCCACAAATGAACAAAAAACTGGGGACTATTAAAGAGATAGCAGTAACTTAACCCAAATAGCTTTTGCATGACTGCTGAGAACATCTCCCTGCTGTCAGTGCACTTCACCATTTTCCAGAACACCCAAGAGGGACTGGTTCAGGCAAATGGTCCCCCCAGAGTCAAGGAAACCTGCCTCCAGGAGTATTTTGATGTCCACTCACTTTTAAGGTTTTTCCAGCTTCTGTGGTTTCAGATTTCAAAAATCTTAGGAGGGACCAAATATATCAAATTCACTGGAGTGGGGACTCAGGCATGGCATGTGTAGAGTTCTCCAGGTGATTCTCATGTGCAGCCAAGTTCAGAGCCTTTTCCAGTGGTTGAACTAAGCAGTTCAGCTCTGCCAGAGACTCCTGAAGGGAAGTGAGTAGTTAATAAATATTTTATGAATGGGGAGATTAGGTTCCGTGGGACTCCAGTTTTCTTAGGTGTTGTAGTGATGGGGGTGCATTTTACTCATGCAAAATGGGGAAAAACATTTTGACGTTTTGTGCCCCATTTCTAGGTTTTGAAAAAGCTGGGTTGGGTATTTATTGAAAAGGACAATAGAATTCTTGGTCTTGGGGCCGACCTCGTGACCGAGTGGTTAAGTTCGCACGCTCTGCAGGGTTTCACCCATCCGGATCCTAGGCGCAGACATGGCACCACTCATCAGGCCATGGTGAGGTGGCGTCCCACATAGCACAAGCAGAGGCACTCACAACTAGAATATACAACTATGTCTTGGGGTGCTTTGGGGAGAATTAAAAAAAAAAAGATTGGCAACAGTTGTTAGCTCAGGTGCCAATCTTAAAAAAAAAAAGAGAATTCTTGGTCTTGGTCTTTGGCGAGAACGTGTCTAACTTTGAGTCAGAACGTGTTTATCTGGGGTGGGTGGTGGGAACACAACCGAGTCTGGCATCCACTCGACTGCAGGCTCTTCCACTGTTGTCAGTGTTGTCTATTTCCGTGTCTGTGCACCCCCTCCCAGACTCTCCTCCTCGCCAAACAAAACCCCCAAAGGTATACACAAAAGGATGGGACATTAAAAAAGCAAATAAATAAGAACCTCATGTGCACTTGAAATTGCCCTAGGCTCATCAGCTTATCACAAAAATCCTTTCTCAGTCTTCTTGAAGTCAGAATTAAACTCTACTCGGAATTAATTTTGCATTAGGGTTTAATTTGATTAAAGACGAGTGCTGGGAGAGTCTAGAACTCCACTTCCTACTATGACAACTAAGTGCTGTTCAGCACGCAGGGCTCTCCAAACCCCAGCGGATTGGGGACACAGCATTCCTAGAAACTCTTTTGAGCCTTTCCAAAGCGAGGCTTTGTCTCTCTTCACCGTCTCCCCATCCGCGGCCCTGGAGTGAAGCCACCAATTCAAAGGGCTCTGTTTGGCTGGGTGTTTTCTTGGATTTCACGTTTTGTTCGACAGCATTAGATGTGCTCACGCTCAGACTCCCCGGGCCCCATGTGTGCGTCAATGATGGCTTTCTGTCCTAACTTGGTCATGGTGATCTTGGGATCTGTAGTTGTGGCTACAAAGAGAGGTGCTCTGTAGTTTCTTGTCATCCCCAGGGCTCATTTGCAAACTGCTGCATAAGGCTGAAATACAGAGCAGTCCAAAGAAAAGAAATCCAGGCTGCCAACAAACTTTCTTGTTATCTTCACCCCGATGTGATTCTCCCGGTGGTGTTTGTGGGATTCTGATGGCTTTTATCTCATCCTTGTCTTCTCTGTGGTTCTGGAATGCCTGTCCTTTGCTTCTTCTTACAGTAGACAAATGAGTCAGAATGCCTGGAACAGCTCTGCCCCTCACCAAGCCATCCCAGGAGGTACTCAGCCTCTCCTCTTGACTTCCACCCCTCTGCATCCTCAGTTGTGCTTGCATGCATTCAGGAGGGCCCTGGCAAAGGGGCTCGAGGAACTATGTTGGCATGGAGGGGATATTCGTTTAGTGAAGTTTGAAGACCTAGAAACTTAAGTAGAGATGCAGATGTGGGAAGGTTTAAGGAAGCAACATGCTGCAGCCTTAAAGGCTCTGGGATCAGATCTAGATGCTATTCCCATCCTACGGCTTCCTAGCTTGGGCAATTACTTAAACCTCCGTGAGGCTACTTCTTCATCTGTAAAATGGGCTGATGATCCTTTCCGTACAGAGTTAAGTGAGATGATGTATGTAAAGTGCTCAGCACCAATACCTGGCCCAGAGCACGTGTTGGTCAAGAATGTGACCTACTATGTCTTCCTTTTGGAAAGGATTTTTAGCTTTTTTTTTCTTTCTTTTTCTCCCCAAAGCCCCCCGGTACATTAGTTGTATAGTTTTAGTTGTGGGCCCTTCTAGTTGTGGCATGTGGGATGCTGCCTCAGCATGGCTTGATGAGCGGTGCCATGTCCACACCCAGGATCCGAACCGGTGAAACCCTGGGCCGCTGAAGCAGAGTGCATGAACTTAACCACTCGGCCACGGGAACGGCCCCAGATTTTCAGCTTTAAATTATCTGTGTGAACTGAAACCAGGGGAAAAGTCACCGTGGAGCTAGCCTGCTGTAATTCAGTTTACTATTTTAAGAGAGGAAGTATGTGCAAAATAAATGTATTTTTCAGGCCACTTGTAACAAGTTGGCACAGTTTGGGGCTCCCTTTCCTTGAATAGTGAAACCAGATGGGCCACTTTGGCATTTGACTTGCGTGTTTTCATTTTGTGAATCTTGTGGGTTGAATCCATGGTTCCCAAGGCCTGCTTATCCTAGGATCCACCTAAGGAGCTTTTGAAAAATTCTAGATTCCCTGACCTCATCCCAGGCTGATTGAATCAGAATCTCCAAGGGTGATGGGAGTCGGGGGTGGGGATGGAGAAGTTTCTGGAAAGGATTTCAAGATCTGATGATCAGTCAGTTTCAGAAGCTCAAGGCAATGTCAGTGATCCTGGAGTTTCAGTACACTGGTGTGGAATGTGTTTCAGTCATTCTCATTAATGGTGTTTCCTCTCCCCTCTGTTCTCCAGTGTGGCATTAGAAAAACTCAGTACTCAAGGGTTGATCAGCATCTGTTCCTGATCTAAATGAGTGTCTGGTCCTGAATTAACGGTGGCCGTTTTTGGCCACAGTGATACTGCATTCTAGAGATATTCCTACAAAGGGGTTCCATTGGAATTCGACTTTTATCTGGACTTTTAAATTTGACCCATACATTGGATTCCTTTCTCTTTCAGTTCCTACATCCCAGCAGGGTAGCATGTTGAACCCGCGAGGGCTGGCTAAGGGAACGAAAGATCAAGACCACCTCAAGCAAATCCATGTCAATGTGGTGTCCTTTTTCTCTTCCATTCCTCTTTCTTGTCTTCAAACCTCCTCGTAAGGACTCTCTCCAGCTGTGGCCCTGGGAGGGGTGGGGGGTGTGAGGGGGAGAGGAAGAAAAGCATGAGATTGTGTGTGGTTGTACGTGTCCCTCCTCGACCCTTCCTTGCCTCTTCTTCATTTTTCTGCTTTGGTGGAAAATAGTAACAGTCAGGCGATGGTGCTCAATGGCTCCTGCAAAAGCTGGAGCAATTGCTTTCTGCTGATCCTACCAGGAAGATGCTTCTGGAGGGTTTTGTTGATGTCTGTAAGAGCCACTGCAGGGGGAATAGACTCTAGGAAATACACAGGCTTATTTTTCCCGATTTCCTTTTCTGCCTCTCAAGGACAGGTTTTAGATGTTGTGAGTAATCATTGTTTAGAATCATGTCAGTTATGTTCCTCTTATAGATTCTGGGAACTGAATGGAGGGACCTAGGAGCCTCAGATCTATGAATTTCTGAGGATCTTTAAGGACTTTGGCATTTCAGCTAGGACATCAGGGAGGCATACCCCCTTCTCAGCAGTGAACGCTCTGTGCTGGGAGATTGGGTTCCCTGGTGATGGAAGCTGTGGAGTCTGCCCCTGGCTGGACAGTGGGAAAATAAGACTGGATCACCTTGAAGGGTGTTGAAAATGGGGCTTCCTCCTCCTCCCTGGGAGGAACCAGAGGGCTACACTCTAGTAGACTAGGAGGCTACTGGCTCCTTTGCATCTGAAGCTTGACTGATGCTATCCTAAAGTAGAGAGGAGACGATCTTTCTAAGCACGGCTGAGAAATATCCTAAAGTTTAGTGATTCTTGAACCAGTCCTAAACTAGTGGTTCTGAAACATGACTATTAACTGTGAACCCGTGAGGCAAATCACATTGGTGTTTCATTGAGGCTCATGGAATGTTTCGCTATGGCCAACATTTAAAGATCAAGATATTTCACTTAAAATATAGATTTTACACTTCTGTAGAAATATAGACATATCTGAGAACACTGAGCCTCTCTTCCCACATGGCAACAAATGGAGGGAGCTAGGGCCTGCTTCCTAGAGGACTCACACTCTCCAGTTTGCAAAGCTGCATGCCCTCTCCTCCGGCTTACTCTATTCATTTGTGTTGTCTTCCTTGCCTGGGGCCCAGGTTGTCTCTTGAGTTTGGGAACCCTGCCAGTGCCATAAGAATCACCTAACTATCTGTTAAAGTTATAGATTTCTGGTCTCCTGCCCCCTCAGAAGTTCTGATTCCATGGATGTGATTCTGTCCCAGGAAACTACACTTTGAGAAATGTTGGCCTAGAGTTCAAGCCACCATTTCCAATGAGGGTGAGTGTGTGATCTCCACAAAGATGTCCAGGCAAATCTCAGCAAAGAGAGTGGCTTCAAAGCTCACCATCAGTTCAGGGTCAGAAGAAGATGCAGGAGTTTTGATTCTTTTTCTTCTCTGGAGCCCAGGGGTCTCAGGTGGGGAGAGAAGATGAGACACACAGGTGAGTTCTGCTTTTGCACCAGTAGATGTGGGCTTGAGACTGTTGCCTTCTTTGTAGCTATGCTTAGCGACCAAAACTTGCCTCACTGATGCTCCTAGGAGAAACAGAATAGCTGGCCATTCTCCATTCACTGTTCAAAGTGGAAACCCAGCTTTACAGTCAGTGGCCTGGACAGCTGGAGAATGATTCCTCAAGAGTCAGGCTGTGACTCCAGGAGGGTAGCCCAGCTTGGGCCAGAAGCAAGCAATGGAGGATTGAATGAAACGGAGATTCGCTGCTTCCTTCACTGGCCAGGGACTTCTGGAGGAGATCCTAAACTCCATCTGGCGTAGACGGATGAAGATAGAGAGAACTCAGACTTCTTCAGGCCCTGAGATTGGAGGGGCTAAGAGAATAAGCCACACTTAAGGGATCTCTAATACTCGTCCCCTCCTAGTTGCTATGTTTTTTGTGGTCCTGGAAGCATCCGTGTCCACATATCCACCTTCAAACCTTTTCTCTGCAGTGCCTCCATTGTTTTTCATTCCAAAGATTCACTTTGGGAGTAGGCAAGGCACTATTCCTGGAAAGGAACCTGGGAAATTTATCCTAGTGAGCACCTTCTCATCACTCAATGGAGGACAAGACTCCAGGTCCTTGGATTGTGGTCAGAATATCACAGAGGGAAATGGCATAAGTCTGGCTCAGTCAGGTGTATCCCTCTGGAGTACCCTGTCCATCTAAGACAGTCGTTAAAGCCACTGTTGGACTAGCTAATGATGACTGGGGTTATCAAAGATGATTGGCTGCTCAGCACTATTAGTTTCCAGAGTTGGCAGGTTACATGGTGGTCCCCTTCCATGTTCCAACCTTAGCTCTGAATCTGCATTTAGTCCATCAGTCAGAAGGAGTATACCCAGCCACCTCCTGCTGGTTCTAGACCCACAGGTGCTGGGTAGCATGTGACAGAGGGTGTCAGCCAATGAGTCAAACCGTTTCCTATCCCAGCAAGACTCTTGGCTTTCCTTAGCATCGTCTACCCTGGTGCGCTTCTTAACCCCTTTGTCCCAGCTTATCCTGTCCTTACCTGCCTTCTTCTCCTGCAGAAACGCAGGAAAGTCAGGTGGCCCTCCCTTTCTCAGGAGTCTGGAAATCCAACTGCTGTTTTGCTTTTTTAATGGAATAAAGATTTTGAGAGGAAAAAAGTCAGAACACATTTACACGGGGCACGCTCCTTGGTACTGTGTAAGGAAAGAGTTAGAAGAACGTCGGAGCAATCCATTGCCCTGCTCTCAAGAGGAAAAATGTTTAGGAATTATTTGAAGAGAAGTGATGCCTGGCTTGCTATCCTCGTCTCAGTTCTCTCAGTTCAACAATCCCAGTATTTATGAGTATCTCCTAGAAAGCAGGTATGGTGCCAGGGGCTGGGGTTCAGTGGCGAATCAGCAAATATGGTCCGACCCTCAAGGAACTTACAGTCTATCCTGGGGACATTTTTGCTCAGGCCTCACACTGCCTCAATGCGTTCTCCAACCTTCTAGCACACCTACATTTAATTTTCATTGCATTAAATTAAGGCTGCCAAGAGGAGCATAAGAAGTGATGGCAGGAAGTGGGGTCCTTTTGAGAGAAGTAGTAGGAATTTTTCAGGACATTCAATAGGAGACCAGAGGATATTAGCAGAGGGGTCGGCCACTCTTGAATCTCAGGTCTGAAGAGGGAGAGGAGCCCTGGGTTAGGACAGAAGGCGAAAGCGCACTTGCTTTTTGCAGATCTTATTGAGTTGGTACAGACAATTAGTAAGAGACGCAGGAGCAAACACGTGTGTGTGTGCTGAGCTTTGCCCGGTGTGGCTTACTGCTCTCCTCCATGTGTAGCTCAAGTTCAGCTCAGATCGATGCCAAGCTCAGTAATTTATTTATGAAATTATATAGCCCTTCCTCAAGTAACATTATACTTTTATTTTATTTCATCTCCCAGATCCCCACCATGAAAGCAGAAGTTATTTCCTCACATGTAGCTACCTTTGGACACTCATTCATATAAATAGAAGGGAGGATGGGGAGAAATATCTGTAGTGCATGGCAGACATCTAGGCCATGAAAGATGTGATTGTAGGTTTACATTTCCATTGGATTCAGTCTCTACCTAGAAACCTGAGAAGTTTACCCTAGTTAGCACCTTCTCATCATTCAGTGGAGCCAATGATGACAGTCCTAGGAGTCCCCGAGGACCACCTGTCACACAGTGATGGGGTGGGCCCGTCTCACCCTCTGCACACTTAGGTCTATTTCAGTGTGTTCTTTGTTTTCTGTGGAACCTCCTGCTTGTGTTCTGATGTCCCAGGACCTCTGGTTATTAAGAAGGGGCTCTGGGAGCTTTCTTCTGGCCCCAAACAAGACCTGTGCTGTCAGCCAACGTCACTCAGAGAATCTCTGATATACAAAATGAGATGAGCTGCCTGAGGTTGTCCCAGCTGCCTGATCATGTGCTGCTGTGAGTGGATGTGTTCCAGTGCAGGTTCTTTATTCTCATGTGAAAGTATCTCTCCTCTGGGGGTTTTCTGGTTTGAAGAGTGATGACCACTGTCACTTACTTCAGTCTGAGATCTTTTCTTGGAACTGTCTCCTGACTAAAAGGAGAGTGGGTGTGGCCTAGACCCCTTATTCTCTTTCTCCAAATCACTTTAATTTCTCTCTGAGTTACCCACGTTCAAAACCCTCGTGTTATCTTTGACTCTTCCTTCACTTTCAACTCCACTCTCAGTTAACCGAATAATCATGTCATTTGACTTTTCTCCTAATTTCCTTCATCTCGTTTTCTCCCCATTTTCTAATTCCTGTCTCCGGCTTCTGGTTGGTGTACCTCACTCACATGGTACCCCTGGACTTCCCACTGCCCATCTGCCCTGTCTTCTAGTCTCATCACCCCAACCCTAGTTCAGATATGTTTACCTCTTCTCTAGAAGCTTGATATAACCTGCCAACCTGCCAACTCTCCTTCCTGATATTGGTCTCATTCCCTCCAATCTGTTTGGCATATAAGTGCCCAATTCACCTTCCTCAAGTATAGCTCTCAGGTTGCCACTCCTTTGCTCAAGAATCTTCAATGGCTCCCCATAGATTATTTAATATCTTTCCTCTTTTGCCTAGGTTATCAAGGTTATACATGTTTTGGAATCAGCCTATATTTTGGCTTTGTCTTTTACTTCCTCCCTAACTTAAATCCAATGTTCTAGTCAAATCGTGTACTATTTATGGGACTTTTACTTCTAGTAATGGCAGACTAGGTAATTCACACTGACCTACCTACTAGAAAAATTCAGAAAGTGGGAAAAATATTTTCAAAAGCATGCTTGAAACAAAGCTAGCAAGGTGGTGAATACTTCCAGGGCCAAATTTTGGGAGAAGATGGAACTCAAGAACTAAGTTACCAGAGAGGTGAGACTTTTTCCTGGTTTCTAAAGAGGCAGCTGAGGGTCTAAGAATTGCATCTTACAGCCTCAAGGGGTTAGGGAACAAAAGCTGGGGTTCAGGGCCTATCAAAGTGGGAGCATTTTGAGTTGAGACTATAAGTAAACCAACCCTTGCAAGTTCTGAAGTCCAGCTTTGAACCATTTGAGTGGCTGAGAGAAATCTCCATTCCTGAAATGAGGTTAATGGTTTGCCGTATTGCAAGTCAGTCACCCAGCAGAAGCATTAGAATACCCCAGGGGGAATATAGCATTATCCTAGTCTTCAAATTATTCCTACAACCAAGTCTTTGAACACGTTGTCCAGCATACAATCAAAGATTAGCTGGCACACAGGGAAACTAGTCAGCGTGAATAAGAACCAGCAGAAACAGACTTGCAGGTTTTCTGGGTACTGCAATGAGCAGACACTGGCTTCAAAATAACTATGCTTACTATTTTCAAGTAAAAATAAGGCACGATTGCAAAACCTGGCAGCACACTAGAAACAGTAAAAATGATATCATAGATTTGAAACAAGAACCAAAAAGAAATTCTAGAACTGAAAACACGACAACTGAAATTAAGAACTTAATGGATGGGTTTCACAAGACTTTCAACACAGCTGAAGAGATAATTAATGAAGTGGGGGACAGGGCAAAAGAAACCATCCAAAATGAAGGATAAAAAAATACAGAAAAGGGGGTAAGAGACATAGAAGATACAGTGAGAAGTTCTTACTCATTTAATTGGATTTCTATAAAGAGAGAGAATGGGGAAGCAGTATTATTTGAGGAAGTAATGGCTATGAATTTTCTAATACTGAGGAAAAAATATCAATATACAGATTCAAGGAGATCTATAAACTCCAAGCAGGATAGATGAAAAGAAATTGACATCCAGACTTCTCATAAGAAATGCAGAAAATTGAAGACACATTGTATTATTTGTTATTTCCCAAGCAAGTCCCCAGTATTCTTGTATCTGTACCTTTGCATATACTGTTCCCCACTCCTTCATCTTTATCTGTCTAGATGTTGCCTATTATTTATCAAGCTTTATCTGATAGTTCTCCTATTCTTACCTCCAACCAGATTTATAATTAAAATTATCAATATTACTTTAATGTCAACAGTATTAATTCTATTTCCTTGCCTAGTGTTACCATTATGGAACAGTTATTTAGTTCCAGGTGTTGTTCTTGGCGCCTGTCATACATAATCTCATTTAATACTCATAAAACTCAGCAGGGTTTTCTACACAAGAAAAACTGAGGCCACCCGGCTCTCCTCTGAACTTTTATAGCATTTTACCTATCTTGTATCATTTATACATTCTTTTCTTTAACTACTGTAATTTGTATGCAAAGCCCATCTCATTGAGGGGAGGAATCTTCTTTTTGTGTCTCCTACTGTGCCTAGCACCTAGCTTTGCACATGCATATAGGTGCCCATTTATTTGCTGCGTGAGTCTTGTCCCCGAGATGGAGATGCCTTAAGTGCCTGTGGATCTGCTAACTGAGCAGATGCACCAGTGGAAGCTGTGAGCCCGTCCCCACACCTTATCTCTGCCTGCTTCAGCGGCTCCCGTTCACACGTTAAATTGAAAGCAGCGACCGATGCTCTATTTAAAGTGTCCTCGAAAATGGCGCTCAAGTGTGTAACACAGCTATTTCACTGACGTGGGCAAGGTATTTATGGAGAGGTTGCTTTTCCTTTGGATAGGGGGGTTTGTAACCAGAAGCCATTATATGACACCTGTGTGGATGTCAAAAGGAAAACAATGAAAAAACGCCCAAAAAGTCCTCTACTAGTTACCTCCATCTCTATCAAGACATAATCTCCCTGGTTGTTTTCTACATCAAGCTGTGTCTCTTCCATCAGCATCCAAAGATCACAAAACATGACCCGGGGCCAGTAAAGTTGAAGCAGGAATTGTCCAGAGCAGAAAGAATAATTGCAGTGTTCGCCATTAGCATTCCAGCCCCTGCTCTCTCTGGGTTCGTTCGCCACCTCAGCTTGACAGCTTAATGGTTTGCGGGAGAAGGAGCGTTTTAGCACAGTCAGCCTCTGCCTCTTGTGGGGAGAGGGTAACTGGTGAAAGCACGAGGTGAAGTCTCTAGAGGGAGGGACCTGTGTATGGGAAAAGAGGTGTTAAGTTAGGGGAAATGGCCAACTTCATGAGAGCCACACACTGTCACTGCTTCTGGCAAAGCGGTCATTTGTCTGCGCTACTCTTCCTTCTCAGGCTCTCTACCTGGGCACCTTCTCACTGGGCACCCTTTGAAATAAATCTTTATTGATTCTACTGATTAAATTCACTGCTTGCATTTTTGACAGCCAGGATTTTTTACTTTCTGAACAGAACTGACACTCTACTTCCTTTCTCTCCTCCCTCTCCCTCTCTTAGCAACAAATAATAAATAGGACAAAGTTTTTAAGACAAGTCCACGCCACCCCTCCTCCTTTCTGGACCCACCATCCATTTCCTATATGAGGTTTTGGAGAATGTGGGGGAACTCTCAATACCATAGAGCTGGAAAATGTGTGCCTGGCTCACGGAGGTGGAGACAGTGAAGGTTTGCGGTGGGGGTCGGGGGAGGGGGGCGGTAAGCTGGAGGCTTTAGGTAACTGGATGATAAAGAGAGAACAAATGTCTGGAATCAAAGCTAGCCCTCACAATACCCAAAGTAGGAGTTCTGGGGACTCCAGCAGCTAACACATCCCATGAAACTTCCAGCCTTTCACTGCAAGTACTATGATGTCACTGATGGATTCTCCACGGAGCCTCCGACACAGTGTCCTTCTCTCTATATTGCCGAACCTCCGGGGCAGTCAGTATTTCTCAATGGAGGTGTCGCCGGCATTCTGGGCAGAACAGTTCTTCATTATGTGGGACTATCTTGCACCACGCAGGATGAGCATCCCTGACTCTCTGGGTGCTAAAAACCAGGAACCGAAAAAGCCTCCGTGCATTTCTAGATACCCCTAGGGAGGGAGAACTGCCCAGACTGAGAACTTCTGCAAGCCTGCGAGGAAGAAGAGTGTGGTTGACACTCTATGGCTCTTCTTGAGGAGATGGGCTATTGAGGTATCTTTGACAGCTGAGTGATCTTGAACAAGTCACTTCAAAAATTCTCTGAGCTTTCGGAGTCCTCGCCTGTTGAATGGTGATAGACGTAGAGCCCATCTCTTAGGTTTGGTAGGAAGATTGATATTAGTGAATGTTTATGAGTGCTTACAATGTGCTAGGCAATTCGCTAAGCACATTATATACAGGAGCTCATCTAATCAACAGCATCCAGGCTGCCCTCCCCACCTGGAGATCCTTCCAATAGCAATAATATCACTATCACTCATAGTTATTGGTTGCTTACTGTGAGCCTAGGCTTATGCTGAGCACTTTATAGTAGTTGTGGGGGATGGATCCTAGTTTCGACTCCATTTTATTGATAAAGAAAGTAAGTTTGGAGGTTCAGAAATTTGCTCAGGTTCATGCAATGAGCAAGTGACAAGCCACACCTGGGGCCCAGGGATGCTTGGGGTGCAGCCCATGCCTTTAGCCCTTTTGCCCCAGTGCTCATTTAAAACCTTGGCACTTGCTTCATCTGAATTCGAGAAGATTCTTCCCTCCCCACAGGGACACGTTAGTTCCCCTCATCTTGCCCAGAAGTAGGTATTCCCTAAACCTTCTAGAATTAGTGATGCCTCAGGCCTCAGACCAGGCTCTGCCCAAGACCCTGCCTGAGAACCTGAGCTGGTCATACAACCCCACGGGGACCATGTCTCCCCTTTGTGAGCACCAGGACTGCTCTCCTCTCTTTTGGGGCTGCTGTGTGGATGGCTGATAATGCCCAGGCTCCTGGGAGGAAGGGTAAGGTGGTGTCCTCCACCTACAGCTGTGCAAGGGCTGTCACAGGGAGCCGTGGCTCCAGCTGCCAGCGCTGGTGTTTGCAAGCCTCTTGTAGGTGGCCACACTGGGAGAGCTGACGCCTTCTATCGGAGGAACTGAAATGCAAGCAGGTCCAGGGTCAGGGCGGGATCAGTGATGCTCTGCATCCCGCAGAAGACTTGCTCTGTGCTGGGGGATTTTCCCCTCTGCTGGTTTGATAAATGATCCAGGGCTGGGTGTCCAAGTGGAGCACGTGGGTCTTGGTGGCCCCCACTACCCGTGCACTTCCCCATGAACTGACAACAGAAGCTCCTGGCTCGAAGAGGTGCTTCATCTAGATAAGAACTCCATTTTTTTTAGCTCCCTTTCTGACCAAAGGTTTTCCTGTCATTGTGGATTTGACACCTCACTCTCAGAAGGCTTTTAGCCTCCATTTTTCTCTTCCTCTCTGTACCTCCCGCCCCTTCTTTCCCATGTAGCCCAAGCTGTAGAAGGTGTCTGAGTGGAGGTGCCTGCCCTCTGTGGAGGCCCATGGCCCTCGGTCATGGGATGTCCTGCAGTCCTATTTCAGGACATCTGTCCCAAACTAAGGAATCCCAGCTAAAGCCCTTAAAAAGGGTCTTAACTTTTTTGAAATAGCACTTTGGGTGCTGAAAACGATTTCATTCAGGGCAAAGAGTGGACTTAAAGGATTAAGACCCCTTCCAAAAAGACTGGCCTTATCATTTTTGGCCAAGAAAGAACCACCAGGTCTTATCATTGGCTTAATAATTACCATAAAAGCTCTCATATGTTGAGTGCTTAGTAGATTGACACTGCTAAGTGCTTGTTTGGGCACCACTTGGTCCAACCTCCTGCCCTGTGAGGGACTCTCGTGCCCAGCATCTCTGCCAAATGGACACTTGGCTTCTGCCTGAGAATTTTCCATATGCATTCCATTGCAGCCTGTTCCACTGCTGGACTGGTCCCACGGACTCAGAGAGGATCCAAATCTCTGCCTTATGACCTCCACTCATAGGCCCTATTTCTGCTCTTTGGAGTAATCTAGAAAGCTTGCTCTCTCCTCCAGGTGGCAGCCCCCAAGTTCAGTTTCAATGTACTCCATCCTTTCAAGACTTCCTGGTCCTCTGAAGTTGCTTGTTTCCTTCTCATCTTTTTAATCAGCCGAACACCTGGAGAGTCAGGTCAACTTAGTAACTTGCCTTTGCAAAAAGCAGAGTTGAGACACAGAGTGGGAACTCAGCAGTTCAGTCTCAAAAAATATGCTTTTCTTCTGAAATACCCACCTCATGAATATCTCTTTCCCTCCTAACTGCTTGGAAGTTAGGCAAAGTTGGCTGTCTTTATAAGGGCACATCTCTTCATTTGGGGGATGGTGTATGAGTCACTGCTGCTGCCGTTGGAGCAGAGCTTCCAGCCTCTCTCAGCAACTGCCTCCTGGTTGGGTCCTCTGGGCTGATTAGCCCAAGGACTGGCTGTCTAATTAGTCTCCAGGTGTCTGGAGCCCCGGTGGAGCAGCCTATATCGGGCAGGTTTCCTCAGAGGAGAAGGCTCCTGCGCCAGGTGGGGCCCCTGCAGGGGCTGAAGGAGGCCTTGTCCAGACACCTCTGTTCTTCCTTCTGCTCCATCCCCATCCTGGCTCCGTTTGTTGAACCTGGATGTGGCAGTGGGGTGTGTGCAGAGGGGAAGGCAGAGCAGAGAGGGTAGTTTACTCTCTGTCTTCTGTAGTCTGCAGCTTCTCCCCAGGCCTGGAGCAAGAGTCAGGCTCAGGATAAAATGACAAGGATGTCTCTCAGAGAGAACAAAAAGAGGAGGGACTGAGTTCACTGCGGAGAACAATACAACACAAGAGTGAGGGCAATAATAATGGCCAGCACTGATACAGCGGCTATTTGTGGCCAGCACTGTTTGAGGCATATATACCTATTAACTCATGTAATCCTCACAAAAGCCCCGTGTGGTCTGTGCTATTATAACCCCATTTTATACACAGGGAACCCGAGGTTCAGAGAGTAACTTGTCCAAAGTCATGAGACAGATGCCCGTTTTCCTCCAAGTTCCACACACCCGATGGCCACGAGAGGCAGAAGAGAGGTGGGGAGCAGAGGTTCAGAGCTTGGGATGGAGTCTGGGCTCCACTACTGAAAAGTGCCTACCCTCTGTGAACTCCAGTGTCCTCTGTCAGAGGGTAATAGGAAGACCCACCTCATGGGGTCATAGCAAGGATTAACTGAGATGATGGGGTCAAGGGTACAGCCCAGTGCTGGGCATGTGGCAAGGTCTTAGTAGTTAGCTCTTATTGTGAAGGGGGGGTGCTAGGAGTAGAAGGATCACCTCCGTTTTCTTGTTGATGACTAGTGCTTGCATTATTTGTATTATTTTCTATCCATACTCTGCTTCTGTGAATCTTTTAAAGCCACTTGCCCATTTTAAAAACACTGGACTGTTAAAATGAAATAATGCAATAAATCATAAATCCCCTTACTTGGCACAGATATGCTGCAATGTCTTGCAAATACTGATGGCAAACTAAAGTGTTAGGGGACAGCGTCAGCCCCTTGGCATCCTGGGACACTGCCCTCAGGACAGCTGCTGTACTCTGCAGGGCACAGGCCCATTGACGTACCTACCTGTGGGTGTGTCAGTTCTGAATATTGCATATTAGTAGGATTGTTATCTTTCATTCTTTTAGTTAAATATACATTTAAGTAGAAGTTTTAGTGTTTTCTGTCCATATCTCCTTATTTTTGAGACCACTGAAATAAAAGACCTTCCATACCAGCCAACCCAGTGTCTGTTCTATTTGCTGCAACACCTGGCTGTTCTCACTCCGGAGACTCAATCTGTCCCCCTTTGCTCTCTCCATACCCCCTTCCGTCACCGCTATATCTGTACACACGTGCACACTCATGTGTGTCTCCATGGGCGTGTCCCTTGTAGCCAGGCCCTTGCCTCTGTACTAGGTGTAAATATGTGGACACTAGGCTAGGGGAGCCAGGTGGTCTAGTGGTTAAGATTTGGTGGTGCTCTCACTGACCCGGCCTGGGTTCGTTTCCTGGTCAGGGAACTACACCTCCCGTCTGTTGGTTGTCATACTGTGGCAGCTGTGTCTTGCAAAGCTATGCCACCAGTATTTCAAATACCAGCAGGGTCACCCATGGTGGACAGGGATCAGCAGGGCTTCCAGACTAAGACAGACTAGGAAAAAATTAGCCACTCACTTTGGAAAAGATTGGCCATAGGGGCCAGCCTGATGGCATAGTGGTTAAGTGCACATGCTCTGCTTCAACGGCCTGGAGTTTGCAGTTTCAGATCTGAGCACAGACCTATACATGGCTCATCAAGCCATGCTGTGGTGGTGGCTCACATACAAAATGGAGCAATATTGGCAGAGGTGTTAGCTCAGGGTCAATACTCGTCACCAAAAAAAAAAAAAAATTGGCCACAAAAACCCTGTGAATATCAGCGGAGCATTGGCTGATACAATGCAGGAAGGTGAGAAGATGGCACAAAAAGACCAGGCCAGGTTCTGCTCTGCTGTACACAGCGTCACTAGGAGTTGGAATCCACTATGGGGCTCTAACAGCAAGAGCAGGGAGGGCAGGAACCCCAGGCCATGCTTCTCTCTCCTTGAAAATGAGATGCTCCCCCTTTACTGGGACTCCTACAAGGGTGGAAGGAGATGGCAGGACAGGTAGCCCTGTGGCAGATGAGTTGGGGAGCCCTGGATTAGGGTCAGAGAAGAACTAAAATTGCTGGCAGATCTCACTAGATATCCCTGTTCTAGCCAAGAAGCGGAGAGAAGAAATACTGTATTCTTTCTTTGTTTATGCTGACCAGTTTTCTATTTCAGTATGAGCTCCTGCTCCCCCTTCCCCTTCACCCCTACATGCACATCAAGCTGCAGCTTCCTCTTTACTGGCTTTTTCTTCTAAGTAGGGTCAGCCTGGGAGTCCTCATGGAGTCGCCATTTTGTTTCCCAGCCTCCCTTTCTTCCACCTCCTCCCTCCCCGACTCAAAGGAATGCCTGTCAATTTCATTGCTTCTGTTGCCTGGCGAGTTGCCCTCTCCCCACAGAAAATAAACAAAAACCCTTAATCGGTCTTTTAGAGCAACCCCACAGGGGTCTGGTTCTGCAGACAGTGGGCCCAAACCAGAGTTCTGGGGTCCCAAGATGTGGAGATGATGTGGCCTTGTTCAAGGAGATGGGTTGGTACGGGGGGATGGCACTGAGGCAGGCAGCCAGCGGAAAGGCAAGGTGCTGACAGCAGGTGGGAAAGGCAGCGTGGAGCATGCTGGGCCTGCAGCCTGTGTGCAGGAGAAGCCAGTGGACCCCACTGAGTCAGAACTCCCTGAGGTGGGCAGGGCAGCTGCAGCTTCATAGGCTAGCAGAGCAAAAGGGGAACAGAAGCCCAGAAGCATCAAATGAGAGAAAAATGGTTTTCTTGTGGAGCCAAGGTTTTTTGTTTTAAGTAAGCACAAGGGACGCCTGATGTGGAAGGGAATCTTTGAATTATTGGAAGATGCTTTGGGGATGGAAACTGGGCTGACGCCAGTCTCTGTGGATTTGGGGGAGCTCTTTGAACAGGGGGTGTCTGGAGACCCTTCAGCACAGCTCAGCGGCTAGTTTACAGGACAAGTTAAATCTTTTCATGTCGGAGGACTTGCACCCATCTAATTCCTGAATTTATGTCCTGCCCGAGGATTTGGCTACCTTTGATGGGGGCTGAGAGCACTGTGAGGGATGTTCAAGGTCCATTTAAGGTCACATGAAACTGATCATTTGTTTATCCAGGTCCTATTGAGCACTTACACTATGCTGACTACTGTGCATTGAACGAGAAATAAAAAGCATATCTTCACACCTCAATAGGGCTTGTTTAGTAGCAAAGTGAAAAAAGGTATAAATGTTATGGCAAATGCAAAGTAGAAAGTGATAAGTTCTGATGTTTGCACATGTTGCTTTGGAAATCGAGAGGAGGAGAGAGGTTCCTTTGGCTTGGAGGTCAGGAGGGGTCTATGATGGTGGTAACCAATTACACGTTCTGTCTGCTTTACTCCTCACCACAACTTGGAAGGCAGGTCCTACTGTCATCTGCATTTTATGAGGGGTTGAGGAATCTGAGGCCTAAAGGGAATAAGTCATTTGTTCAAGGTCAAATTTGTAAGTGTAGAGTTAGGGAAGGAAGGAGGAGAAGGGAATCTCAGGTGAAGGGAACAATTTGGTGAAGACGTAAGAGCAGGAAAGCACCTGACATCTGTAGGCAATGGAGAGTGGTTCTGTTTGAGTGGAAACGATGAAATCCAGATGGCAGAGGTCTTTGAATACAAGGCTAAGTCTGCCCTTCATTCTGTAGGCAAGGGAGAGCCGCTGAAGATTCTTGAGTAGGAGAGTGTCAAGATCAGAGCAGACAATGGTTGGAAAAAGGGGAATCTGGAGATGTATAGAGCGTTAAGAGGTGACTGTAAGTGAACATGTGAGAGATAATACATTGTGCCCAGAGGACATTATGAAGTCCTATTACTTTGAACAATGCAGGAGAAAAAATTTCTTTTCATTTCAATTCAGTCAGAGGCAACTGATTCCGTAAGAATAAAGGAAAAGTGGTCCATGTTCCACTTCCTTCCAACTCCATCCACACATTGGTACCTATTATGTTGCCCCCCGAACTAGACTCCAGTCATTATTGCTCCATCCTGTTTCTGTTGCCTCACCAGATTTCTTTGACACAAGTGCCGGTTACTCTTTAGTTCACTCTAACTCCAGTTTACTGGATTGAGTAAAAACATCTTTTATGCCTTCAGACATTTATTGGCTTTGAGGGAGGTGGTGAGTGAGTGCAAAGTTGACATATGGAAGCATCTAGATGGCCAGAGTAAAGGTGTTGTACTGTAGTGAGAAGAGCACTGAACTCAGGGTCTAGGTGCCATCAGTAACTCCTGGTGTGGTTCTGGGATGTCTGATCCTGATTTTGAGTTTCTGCACCTGCAAGATGGGAGTAATAATACCTAAGCAAGTGAGAAAAATTAGATGGTGGTAAGATAAATGAGAGTCTATCTATCAGTGGTTCTCAAAGTGTGGTCCCCAGGCCAGCAGCGTCACTGTCACCTGGGAACTTGTTACAAATGCAAATTTCTGAGCCCTTCCCCAGACCCACCGAATCAGAAACTCTGGGTGGGCTCTCCAGTTGATGCTGTGATGTGCAGTCAAGTTTGAGAACCACTGCTGTTTGTCAGTTACTTAAGGGTTCATTCTCTCCTCTGAACTCTATCTTGGTCTGTTACAGGGGTTCTCAAACTTGAATGTGCTTCACCATCACTTGGGTTCTGTGGATCTGGGTGGGGCCCAAGAATTTGCATTTCTAGCAAGTTCCCAGGTGAGGACCCCTGCTCTGTTACATACTAGCTTTGTGGACTTGAACAGATTACTTTCTCTCTCTGTGACGCAGTTTCCTCAAAGGATCATAATAATATTTATCTTAGAGACTGTTATGAAAAATAAATGTGGTAATTCATGTAGAGTGCTTAGTACATTGTACTTCCGTGAACATTCTGCTTGTTATTAACGAATTTGTAACAGGCTTTACAAATACAGAGGGTCGTCGTGAAAGTTGGGTGGCAGAGGACTGCGGTGTCTACTTAAAGCAGATTTTTTTTATTGTGGTAAAATATATGAATCATGAAACTTGCCATTTTAAGTCTACAGCTCAGTGGCGTTAAGCACATTCACATTGTTGGGCAACCATCACCACCATCCCTCTCCAGAACTTTCTCATCTTCCCCAACTGAAACTCTGTACCTGTTAAGCAATAACTCCCCATTCTCCCTCCCCCTAGCCCCTGGTAACTTCTAATCTACTCTCTGTCTTCGTGAATTTGCCTAGTCTATATGTTTCATATGAGTGGAATCATACACTATTTGTCCTTTTGTGTCTGACTTCTCTAACTTAATGTTTTTAAGGTTCATTCATATTGTAGCATGTATCAAAACTTCATAGCTTTTATCACTGAATAATATTCCATTGTATGGATATACTGTATTTTGTTTATTCATTTATCTGTTGATGGATACTTGGGTCATTTCTGCCTTTTGGCTCTTAATCATTGGCTGAAATCAACAATGGCATACATGCATGTGTTTGAGTCCCTGTTTTCAGTTCTTTTGGGCATATGCTTAGGAGTGGAATAGCCAGGTTGTATGGTAATTCTATTGTTAGCTTTTCTTTCTTTCTTTTTTTTTGCAGAGAAAGATTCATCCTGAGGTAACATCTATTGCCAATCTTTCTCTCTTTTTTTTTTCCTCCCCAAACACCCAGTGCATGGTTGTATATTCTAGTTGTAAGTCCTTCTGGTTCTTCTATGTGAGCGACCACCACAGCATGGCAACTGACAGATGAGTGGTGTGGTTCTGCAACTGGAAACAAACCCTGGCTGCCAAAGGGGTGAGAGTGCCAAACTTTAACGACTGGACCATCAGGGCTGGCTCTATTTTTAGCTTTTTTGAGGAACCACCCAACTATTTTCCACAGTGGCTGTACCATTTTACATTCTCACCAGTAATAGTCAAGTGTTCAAATCTCTCCACATCCTTGACAACACTTGTTGTATTCCACTTGATTCTAGCCATCCTAGTAGGTGTGAAGTGGCATCTCATTGTGACTGATTTGCATTTCCCAACGACATCATTTCGTGTGCTTATTGGTCTTTTATGTATCTTCTTTTGAGAAACTTTTCCTCATGTCATTTGCTCATTTTTAAATTGAGATGGGGCCGGCCCCGTGGCGAGTGGTTAAGTTCACATGCTCTGCTGCATAGGCCCAGGGCTTTGCTGGTTAGGATCCTGGGCGCAGACATGGTACCGCTCATTAGGCCACCTTGAAGCAGCGTCCCACAAAGCACAACTAGAAGGACCCACAGCTAAAATATACAACTATGTGCTGGGGGGCATTTCGGGAGAAAAAGCAGAAAAAAAAAAGAATTTTGGCAACAGTTGTTAGCTCAGAAGGCAATCTTTAGAAAAATAAATAAGTTGAGTTGTTTGTCTTTTTGTTGTTGAGTTGTAGAACTTCTTTATACATTCTGTTTTCTAGAGCCTTATCAGATGTATGATTTGCAAATATTTTCTCCCATTCTACAGGTTTTTCTTTTTAGTCTATTTTTAAAAATACAGTTTTATTGAGGTGTAATTGATATACCATAAACTGTATTTAAAGTATAAAATTTAAGTTACAAATATATAGAGATTGTATAACAAAGTATACAATAATGAGCTTTGACGTGTAAACACCTGTGAACCATCCCCACAATCAAGATAAGGAACTTACCCATCCCCCAAAAGTTTCTTCATGACCCTTTGTAATTCCTCCTTCCTGTCTTTTCTCTCTCTGTCTGTTAATAATAATGCTCTAAATATCCTGCAGTTGACACCGAAGCATGATGGGAAGATACTTAATTTGGGAGTCAGGAGACCAGACTCCTGGTGCTCGGGCTTTGTCGTCAGTGGGTGCGACTTTGAACAGCTTCTTCCCTTCCCTGGGCTTTCTTCTTCACCTGCACGTGACAGGTTTTGGCTATCAGTGGTTCTCATCCATTCTGGCTGCATGTTAGAATAATCACTTGGGAAGCAAGTATTTACAACTTTTTAAAAATGCAACTTTTTAATAATTGTTTTATAATTAACTTTGAACAATCATTGCTTTAAAAAAATACTGGTATCTATCCCACATTCTTTGAGTGAGATTTCTGGGAGTGAGCTCCTGGTGTCTGTGCTTTTTAAAAGCTTCCCAGTGATTCTGATGCATAATAACTTGAGATGATTTCCAACACAACCTTCTTATCCAAATTCCATGGCTTATATATCACTTTGTATTTTTCACATCGATTTCATTTCACTCTTTCAGAAACGGAGGTAAGAAAGATATGGCTTGTTTAAAGACAAGGACACAACTATATAGAGTGGATAAGGGACTTGAGTTAGATGTAAGGTAGAGTGAGGACTGGAAGGTAGCGTGTGTTTCTATATTCCCTTCAATTGCTGTTAAACAAGGTGACATCAACATGCCGGCAGCCAGTGACTTCCAGGTAGGGTGTCCTGGGATGGGATTACCATGGACCAGGGGCTGACTATGCCAGTGTATCCTCGCAGATTCTCAGGACTAACTCATACTAATTCCCTAGGATATTGATATTTAAGGTAAAATGCCACCTCATTCATTGTAATGGAGTCTGTTCCTATCTGGGTTAATGAAAGAATGGTGGTTGTTCTCCCAGACATGCTTCATGACCTTCATGGTAGCAAGGTATCTGGAGAACACTGTAACCTGAAGGTTTACTGGGTGAGTCAGTGAGATGCTTTCGGCTGCTGGTGACAGAACCCGATAATAGTGTGAACAGTACGTGAATGATCATCTCACATGAGAAGACCACAGGTTGGATGGCTCCAGGATTGGGTCATGCAGTGGCTCAACAGCATCATCGTGCCTCAGGTACTTTCTTCTCTGCTCAGACAGGGTGGGGCCTGTCGGTGATGTCTCCCCTCACGGTCAGGAGAAGTCTGCAACAGGTGATGGCATTGTGAATGGCGGACAAGTAAGGAAGAGGGGTCTCCTTCACATGAAGTCCCCAGCAGCCTTGCTATTTGGTCCAACTGACCAGGTTGGAGTCTCGTGGCTGTTCTGAAACTTATCACTGTCAAGGGGAAGGAGACCACCATGATTGGCTTAATCCAATCACAGTTAATCACTGGGCCTTGGAATCCCTGGCTTATTCCAATCTTGACTGACCCCCTTCTGAGGTGGGGCCCTGTTTGGAGGGTGAACTCCTGAATAAAGTTGGGGGATATACCAGAAAGAAAGAACCAAGAACCAGGGGGCGCGGTCAGCTGCCTCAGTAGGGGAGTGTGGAATCAGAACCAAGGGGCTGGTGTTTTTGAGAACCACGTCATCTGCACTGTGGAGAAGCCTGATGACCAATTGCTGTCCCTCCTCAGAGTGTTCTTCCTGATGAGTCACCTACTTGTGCCTGGCAGCCACCTTGGCTCTTTCTCTCTCCCTGGTTGGTGTGAGATTAAAACCCAGCAGTTGTTGCTGTTTTGTTCTGTGCTCCAGGCTGACCACCCTGAGTTGGCTAACACCTGCTTTGTTCAGACTGTTTAGATTACTGCCTTCTCGAGTTACATTCTTGTCTGGAGGAAGAAACCATGTCACTTTGAGTGAGTTTGGGTTCCTTGCTCTTTCAGCAGTGATTTGGGGACACCTTTCCCCAGTAAGGTGGCTTCACAGCTATCTGCTGCTTCCGTGGAGATGTCTTGATTGCTACTAAATTAACTCTCAGAAGGTTACCTTATCTCCATGTTCCAGGGGCTTCTTTCTGTAGCCTCTGTGTGCAGACTCCATTAGCTACCTCTCAGGGCTGTTTGAAGATGCTGTTCAGATCAGGTGAGGTGGGCATCTGGGTGGAGGCTGAATCTGGTACCTGGGCAATATGCTGGCAGGTGAGATGGGGAGTTGGTTTGGGCAAATGCAAACGTGACTGTGATGTGGCTGGGTGTCAGTTCAGGTGGGAATACAGGTCATTGGTCGGTCGCCTCATCGATCTTTCCAGGCTGAGCATTTTGCCTCATTGATTTTTCACTGCCGACTGAATCTTGTTCATCCGTTCACTTAGAGATTGCTTTATTTCTTTTCAATTTATTTTTCTGTGCCCATTTGACACTTCACTACATTGTATTGCCCTTACTCACTGTAAATGCTGATCACCTCTTTCCTAGGACAATCTCTGTGACCTTGGGAAAGGCCTTTAACCTCTCTGAGCCTCAGTTTCCTCATCTGCTAAATGGAGGTGATAATTCCTGCCCAAAGCACATGGAAGCTGGGGAGGCAGTTGGGCATCTGGGAGAGTAGCTCCTGAGAGGTGGTGGCAAGATTTGCTCGGTAAGGGAAACATGGCCTTGCTCAGACTTGGCAATGGAAGGAAGAACCTCCACTTGAGGAGGGGCACTGAGCTCCCACAGCCTCAGTTCTCGCCCAGAGATCCTGATTCCTCCTGCCAATAACTGTAGCTTCAGCCAGGTTGGCTCCCAGGGACGGGACACATCTTGCTTGTAACCCCGGCCCAAGTATGGATTTACAACTGTCCATTAATTTCTAATAGCACAGCTGAGACAAGGCTGGACATTTTAACGGGACTTTGCCAGGGGCCTTGGGGTAATAAAAGGGAAATAAATAGAGTTACTATAACAACTCAATGGGGTTTCCAAGTTAGGGTTTAGTTTGTTTCATCAGTAGGTGAAGCCCTGGTTTAACACCTATTGTGCTGCCGTGGAACAGTGTCCATTTTTGAACCCTAGCTAGGCCCCATAGGCCCCTTAAAGACTAGGCATGAAGACTGAGACCCAGAGAGGGGTGGGAGTCCCCTCTCTTACCTGTGAAGGTGTACCGCCAGTCCTAGTGACCCATTTGGGGAGCCACCTGTTACTGGATGACTGACACCATGAATGTCGACCCCTTCCTGAGCACAGCCTTATGCCATAGACCAGGACATAAGAGTCGTTATCCCCAAATAAAACAGCAGCCTCACAAGGGCACCAGAAACACCTGCATTACAGGCAGCAAGGAAGCGAGGCATCCGGGCAAGGTGCCTAGATGTTGAGCCTGCTCTTTGGGTGTGAGGATGGCAGGGCCTTTGAGTCTGGGAATGAGTTAGGAATGGAGGAAGCAGAAACCTGTCCTTTGTTGAGAGAGGCTTATTTTATGCTTCTTCCTTTTTCTATGTTTATCTTGTTTTCCCTTTGGATTTCTTGTAATCAGAGAAAATTGTATCTTCTCTCAGCTGTGCTAGGAGGAAGCAGGAAAATGGGATTGTAACAGGCATGTCGCTTTCTGCCAGGAGGTTAAAGAGAGGGATGCTGTGTATCTGTGATGGTGGTGGGAATAATGTGTTATGTGAGTGGGCCTTTAGCAGAAAGGGGAAATCCAGGGGGACAGAGTCTATACCACTTCTTCCAGCTGCTTCTCCTCACCTAGAGATTTTCCTTCTAGACGTAAATCTTGAAAGCTTTTTTTTTCAATAAGTGAAGCTAATTGCCTTAAACTTCTCGATCTCTTTGACAGAATTTTTTTTTTGAGGAAGATTAGCCCTGAGCTAACATCTGCTGCCAATCCTCCTCTTTTTGCTGAGGAAGACTGGCCCTGAGCTAACATCCATGCCTATCTTCCTCTACTTTATATGTGGGACGCCTACCACAGCATGGCTTGACAAGCGGTGCTATGTCTGCGCCCAGGATCCGAACTCCGGGCCGCCAAAGCAGAACGTGTGCACTTAACCGCTGTGCCACTGGACTGGCCCGGACAGAATTTTTATTAAGACTAAGTGAGAAAATAGATGTAAAAGTGTTTTGTGGAATGAAAGCCAGCATACCAAGATTTCCCAAAGTGCGTACCATGGAACAGTGCTCCTGGAGATATTAATAGATATTAAGCAATAAAAGTGTTCCTTAGTCAAATGTTTTTGAGAAACCCTGATTAACAATCGTTCAACAGATGTCTTTATCAAAGGACCTCTCAAGACTTTTAATAAACTAATGTGTGTCTTGGTGGCTCTCGAGGAGGGTGATTTGGTGTTTCCCAAACTTGCTTAATCTGGGACCCTTTTAGGGCAGAGCTTTGGGAGGGATCAGTGTTCTTCCTGGTGCGATGTTATTATAATTGTGTGGGTTTGGAGTTGCTGACGGGTGAAGGGGGCACGCTTTCATTCAGTAAGCTTTGACAGGCATTTGTCCATAACATTTTCTCATTTCAACATTTCTTCCCATTCTCACCAGTGTCTGTGAAACGGCAACTCTGAGCGGGAGTTATTTAAATTCTAGAAGAGTTTTTTTTGAGGGGAGGAAATCCACTTTTTTTAAAATTAAAAATTGCCTTACCTCACATGCTCCATCATGAATGAAACTTGAAGACATTATGCTAAGTGAAATAAGCCAGACACACAGGGACAAGTACTGTATGACTTCACTTCTGTGAGGTCCCTGGAGGAGTCAAATTCACAGAGACAGAAAGTAGAATGTTGGTTGCCGGAGGCTGGGGGGAGAGAAGCTTGGGGAGTTATTGTTTAATGGGTCCAGACTTTCTAAACTGAAATGAAACTGGATGATGAAAAAGTTCTGGAGATGGATGACAGTAATGGTTGCACAACACTGTGAATGTACTTAATGCAACTGAACTGTCCACTTAAAAATGGTTAAAATGGTAAATTTTATGGTATGTGTACCACAGTTTTTCAAAAAAGTCTTTAAAACATTAAAAGAAGTCTTGTCCTTGGTCTGGTTCTTTTGATTTCAGGCTCCTTTCTTTCAGACTCTGGCCTTTAGAGCTTCACTGGCTTGCATACCTTGTGCCCAGGACGCTCTTTGTAAGTTGAGTGACGAGAGGGCTCCTTATAAGAAGTATGTGACTGATGCTGATTTTTTTTTTGCCAATTTCACTCCTTTAGTATTATTAATTTTGGTTGGAAATTTATGAAGTTTACAAATTAGCCTGTATTTCATAAGCATTTGCAATTTCCCTTTAGTAAAATTGAAATTTTGATGTGATAGTTCTTCTTTCACAAAAAATAAGTGTAAAATGCGAAGTCTCTAAGTAACATATTTAGTTGGCATCACTTTCTTACGGCCAAGGTCCCTTGGTGCAACCTTTGCATCTACCGAGGGGCTGTCACAGCAGAGGCTCTCGTGCCTACGGGGCTCTCTGCAGGCTTAGGTTCAAATCTCAGCCTCACTTCATACAAGTTCTTGAGAATCTCAATCTCAAAAATAAGAATACCATTAGCATCCTCTTGGGAGCACTTAACTGAGATGCCTGTGCAGACCACACAGCTGGGTTCTCTGTAAGGCCACTTACTGCCATGATTTCCCTTTCACATCAACCGGGGCAGAGCTGGCTCTGCAGACGACCTTGCCCTTGATGTCCCAAACAGAACTCTTGACTTTTTTGCTCCCCAGCCCCATTCCTCCTCCGTCTTCCCCATGTCAGTAAAATGGCACTACCATCCACTCAGGTTCTCAAGCCCAAATTGAGGAAGTATTATGAGTTCCTCTCTTCCTCCCCTCTCATTTCCATATTCACCAGCAAGCCATGTTGGAGCAATGACTCACATGTTTTCACCACTGTCACCTGAGCCAGGCCACCATCACCCCTCCATGAACTCCTGCAGGTCTCCTGTTCCACCACCAACCATTCCCCACTGAGCAGCCGACTGAGCTTGTCAATGATAAACCTGACCATGTTACTCCCTTCCTTAAAACCTTTTCATGGCCTCTCATACAGTTTGGAATGAAATTCAGATCCCTTCCCATGGTTTTAAATGTCCTCCATCATCTGCCCCCTCCCTCTTTCTCTGAACCTGCCACTGATACTTTGCTGGGCACTCAATGCCTTCCAGCTCCTCAGCCTCCTGCCCTTTCCTTGCTGAGTCTGCCCCCTCCTCAGGGCTTTTGCACTCACTTTTCCTTTGGCCTAGGATGCTCTTTCTCCAAATCTTTCCATGGTTGGCTCCTCCTTGTCATTTAGTCCTCTGCAAGCATCACAGAGAGGCCTCTACTGGTCACTCCAGCTAGGGAACACCCTGCCTCCAACAGTTACTCTGTATCAAATGACTATGCCTTCTTTTTTTTAAGGTCTTAACACTATCTGAAAATAGCTATTTTTCTTGTTTATTGTCTGTATTCTTACTATTAAATGTAAACTCCATGACATCAAAGACCTTTTTATCTTATTCATTGTCACCCTAAGATCGTAGGTTCTTGGCACACAATAGGATCTTATTCAGTGTTGTTGACCAAATGCGTGAGTGGACTTGGGTCATCTTCCCTTCTTGCTGCTTGGCCCTCTTATACCACCTCTTGGCCACCTAGAACTTGTCCAATTGTGTTACCTTCTTGGGCTGAAGGAAAGGGACCTCTCCATCACATGCAAGTTATCAAGGCCTAGCAAGGTGATGACAGTCCAAAATAGTTTAGCTTTTATACCCTAATAGGCTGGAAGGCCTTCTTCTCCTGCAGGTTAACAACTGAGCATTGGTCATGGGGCCTTCTAGGCTAATCTC
The DNA here is from genome assembly GCF_021613505.1 of Equus quagga. Lineage (NCBI taxonomy): Eukaryota > Metazoa > Chordata > Mammalia > Perissodactyla > Equidae > Equus > Equus quagga. The sequence continues at coordinate 111,201,088 of NC_060274.1, read as the reverse complement.
CCCTCCCACTTTTGAGATACAGTCTTCAGTGATGACTCTGATGGGTGGCTTTGTAGTTTGTTGGATCTGTCAGAAGACCTGAGTTGCAGACACATGAAGAACATGACTTTGGGCAAGTTAATGAAATTCTCTGTCTCGGCATGCCCATCTGGACTATAATAGTCATGGCTTGGATAGAGGTGGATATATATTTTTGGAGTGATGAGAGTTTATTGCATATGAAGGAGTTTGTAGAGGGCAAGGCATTACACACAAACGAGAGGTGGTGGCGGTCGCGGTGGTGGTAGAATTTCAGACCATGTAAGAGGAGGAGGTGGCCAGAGCTGGCAGGAGTTTTTCTCTGCGTGGAGCACCCTGTATTTCCCCCCACTGAGTGATGTGCAGAGCAGACTCAAAGAGCTGCTGTGCCTTCTTAAAGGCCTCCTGGGTCGTATGGTGGATTCAACCTTGTATCACACCTTGGATCCATCTCTTGGCCTCTTGTGCCCCCAGTGACACAGCTTCTGAGCAGGTCCTGAAAGGGGGTGTCAGCAGGATCTCACGTGAATCCTTCCTCTTCCTGGCCTTGCCCCAAGGCCCTCCAGCGACATGCCCCACACTGTATCCTTGTCACCTGGGAGAAGGAAGAGGGCACGACCAATTGACTGGGGTGCTGTGGAAGGGAACCGGTCCCTTCAGGAGTGCTGGTGAGAGGGCTAGCCCTGATGTTAGGGCAGGGGTTGACTTGTTGAGGTCCATACTGTGTTGCTGCTCTACAGCGATGGGCACCTTGGAGAATGCATCTGAGGGTCTTCACCATTCTGGGCCTCGCTTGTAAAATGGTGAGGGGATCGGGGTTAAGATTTCTTGCTCCTTGCCTCATGTGTTGCTGGTATAAATACAGAAGTAGGGTGAGGTCTCAGCAGAGTGGGGAGGGCAGGGGCAAGGGGATTGGGAGATGGGAACGTGTTAGTTCATTTTAGAATCATTGCCAGAAACTGCACACGTCTCTTTGGTCCTTTGACTCATAAGTGAGTGCCCAGCAGGTGGGAGAGGCAGCATGACTCTGTGGCACGGGTCCGCGCTACTGGGGACCTGAACCTTAAAGCGCATGTGAATAAGAAGGGGGTGGGCCAGGAACAGCCTCCTTAGGAGGTATATCATGTTATACTAGTGTTACTTGATCAATACCAAATATCTTACAAATTCAGCATTGTCATGGTGATGGAGATTATTTCCAAACGTTAAGATATAAAATCCCCTAATCTGCTACCTTCTTGCTTATTTCCAGGTAGTGGTGCTTGGCCCCAAAACTTTGTCACAGTCATTCTGAACAATTGTTTTTTTCCAGGAGCGAATATAGCTCTGTTGGGCTTCCGGCTGCAGGGGAGGTTTCTGCCAAGATTTGCAGCACGCAGCTGAAATATGTTTTGTATTTTATGAGCTTTGGCTCATCGTGGAATTAAATAGCACTAATTACATGAATATAGACCAGCAAGGGAGACAACTGTTCACTTCCTGATTTTCTCTCGAATTGAAAGGAAAAGGAGGAGGTAGAGTGACAAGGAGACTGAGGAGAGAGCCCTCCTGCTAGACATCAGATGACAACAGAAGTGCTGTCACTTGGCCCAAAGGCGCCCCACACAGCCTGCTCTCTCACGGCGCCACTGTTTGGTGGAATTATGGGCCTCCTTGCGTGAAGAATCTGTGGGCTCGAAGGCAGGCGGCCGGGCTGCGGGAAGCAGGTTGGCTCTGATGGGGACAGCAGTGACAGGGGCTGCTGGCAGGGAGGCATTTCAGGGGTGGAGTGGTAACTGGGGGAGATGCTGAGGCCCAAGGATCTGAGAGCAATGGGCTCCCAGATGAGTTCCCCAGCACCCTGCATTTAGCATCCTTTCCAAACCCAACGACATTTTTTCAGTTAGAAAAGTTCTAGTTAGAGATTTCACACCTGTCTAAGGAAGGGAATTTCCATTGCTTTTGCCATTTCTTTTCTTGCCAAGGACAGGAAATGAAATGGGCAGAATCCTCTTATCTTAGGGTGTAAATTAAGCCCTTGGGTTAGGGGGAGGTGCTCCAGAGCCTGGAGGCCTCCTGCTGACTCTTCACTCAATTGTCACATGGAGGGGTCCCACAGGCTGGAAGAAGTGAAGGCCCCTCCAAAGGGCTAACTTGTTCTCTAGGATCTGGCTCTGGGAAATGGGTTCACATCTGAGCCGATGAGGTGCCTCCTACTCCAGCAGTCCTCATTGTGAGAGAGAAAACACGTTCAAAGAGTGCGATTTAGGCCGTGTGACAGGTGAGTGCTCACCTTCCCTGAGGGCAGGCTGTGGAATGTGACCAGGCTCCCTACATTTTAGGTTGAGGCTGCTAAAAAGCCAGTTTAAGCAAAGATGCAAAGCATCTCGAGAGAGAAGCTTCAGCACCAGCCTTTTGTTTTCAAGTAAACACCACCCTCATGTGTTGTCACCATCGCCATGATGTGGTTCTGCTGAGAAGGCCATTTGTGGAACCCTCCCAATGGCAGTGACAGCCTGTGTTCCAGGAAGCCTAAACGCTTCACTCTCCCTTCTAGATGTAGTCCAAGAAGAAACTTCATGATCTCTCTTTCCTCATTGCCCTATCTCCAGAAATACCATTTTACAGTTGGGGAAACTGAGGCATCAGAAAGAAGGGCAGCAACTTAGCAGGACGGTGGCCGGTGAGGATGTCTGTTCCTGATGCCCGTAGCGTCCTCACCATGGTGATTCAGAGACAGGAGGATTTTATGGGTGAATTTGGCTGACACGTCAACCACTGTGAGCTAGGCAAAACCCACCTCTTCCCCTGATCGTGAAAGGAGAGGAGGGTCTGCAGGGAGAGAGGCTTGTTTGGGTGAAGCCCACGTGACGCAGCTTTGCTTGCTGGTGCCAGGCTGGCCGTCCAGGCAGAGAAAATGCAAGGCTTGGGGGAGGGTGGGGATGGGCGGCTGGAGAGCTGCAATGGTCCTCCTTTCCAGATGAAAAGCAGTCACCTAAGCAACCCCTCCGTCCACTTTTCCTCAGGCCACATGCCTGAGATGGGGCTGCATGGAGTGATGACTATCCCCAGCGTGGGGTGGACTCCAAGCTCCTTCTCTGTGACACAAATGTCCACCCAGGTCTTGGGGCAGCAAAAGTGACAGCAAATGCTCCCCTTGCCACAGCTTTGGGGTGCCTTGAGTGCCTTCCTATGATGTCCCTTCATTTCTGCACATCCAGAGGCCAGAGGGGACACTTGGAAGAGTGGAAGCTGCCCCTTGGACAGGATGTTCGTCATGGGCTGGGCCAAGGGGTTGGGGCAGGACGGAATGCCCACATTGGTGCCAGGAGGTGCCACTTTGCAGAGTGGATCTTGATGCCAAGTCCAGCTGGGGCAGCTGTCCCCGAATTCCTGGCCAGCCTGTTTCTTTAAATGAGACACTGGAAAGAAGTTTATGATTCTGTCCTCCCAGCACAGGCTTCTATGGAGAGTGTTGTGTTTTTAAAGCCTCACAGCCAGACTTGGAGTAAAGAGAGTCATTGCTTAGCGACTCCCCCACCCAGAGCACAGCGCCTGGAATATAAAGGGCTGCCGCGATGTAATAATAGAGTTCCATCTCGGGCTGCCTGGGCTCGGCTGCAGCTCCCGTGTGGTGCTACTGGCAACAGCCGTCTTGGCCAGGGAAAGGTGGTTCTGCGCCCTGGGGGGGCTCCCTCAAGGCCAATGATGTGGAGGCCTGGGGGAGGGAAGCCATAAATGGGGGCCTCAGGGGTCTAGGGAGGACCTAATCTCTGAATGGGGGCGGCTGGCAGACTCACCCGCCTGCAGAGGCTTCTTCTAGTCTGGTTCCAAAGGCTCTGTCCATGGTAATCGTGTTTCCCCAGCTCCTTTAATAAGCTGGGAAGTAAGGATTAAGAAAGTCCGAGTAGCTGAGCTTGGTGCTGAATTTCCCAGGGACCAGGCTTGTTGCCTGGTGGCGCCCGGACTCTCATCTGTGCCTGGCTCCTCATAGCTCCCTCTTCCCCATCCTTTATGCCCTTCTCCAGCCCTTCCCCCAACCACCAATGTCACATCTCCCATGCTCAAAAGACCAGAGGCAGAGGCAGAGGGAAAGCAGACTGGAGAGACTGACTCCTGGGCTCACGGGCTGCCCTAGCCATGCTGCCTTCTGGTTTTTGTGCTGGGTTATGGCCAGGCTGACCCTTCTGAGTCCCCCACTCGCACTTAGACTGTCCAAAGGCAGCGCTGTGACCTCCTGGGAGGGACAGTTGCTTTGACTTGGTTTTTCCTCCAAGTGGTGGTGTTGGATGGCACTGTGACACCCACACCCTCAAGCGCTTTTCCTCTTATGAATCTGGCACTTGTTGCTGAGACACTGACGAGGAGAAGGGGTGGCAGTGAAGCATATGGGGGCTGCACGCCCATTGTGGGCTTCAGACTGCAGCCAGTTGCTCGACCAGACCAGAGATGTCACATCTAAACATAATCCTCCAGAAAAGGAAAGAAAATAACAATTCATGGCTCCCACTTCTAGAAACGAAGAATTTAAAGTGAGAAATGCAGACAAGAAAAATACTGGTACTTACCGAAGGTGTGATTGTGAGTGTATAGATTACAGATTGGAGTAGGAACCTAAAAAGCCCTCTGTCTGGCTTGCTAATTTGGATCAATGAATGTCTAGGGTTTCTCAGATGAAATAGAAAGAAGGCCTGTGCTGTGTCCCCACTGCCCTCAGCTGCACGCACGCTTCTAGGTACTTTCTCCGTAAGCTGCTTTGCCATAGACATCTTTGCTGCATTCTGGTCACAAACATTTTCAATGCTTAACTAATTGGCCATAAGGCAATTTTGCCCTAAAAGATAAAATAACAAAAAATAAAAGAGGGACATTAAAGAGGACATAATGAAACATGAAAAATGAATAACAAAATTAAAAAGTCTTTATTGCTAAGTACAAAATATTTGAATACGTTTAAAATGTGTGTAGATTCATGGAACGACTGTGCAAATAATTGATTTTATTTTGTGGGTTGTGCCTAAGCATTTGTCTTGAAAGCCTTTCGTTCATAGTATTATACATTTTTGTTTTGCTTGTTGATTCATCTCCTCGTTCAGCATCCATCACACTTTTTCTTTTTCACTAAAATTTCTTCCTTCATTAAGAGAGGCATCAGTTTCCAATACCAGGATGTGTGTTTGTGACTGAGCTTTGTATTGCATCATGAAAAACATTCCACACTGTTGTTTGTTCTTGGCATATTGTCACATGTCGGTTGATAGATGTTGCAAAGTTCTATGAGAGATGTGGAGCTAAGATTTATATAATATAGAAATAGGAGTACTGCATCAATGGAGGAATGAAATCAAACTGTCAACCAGTTGTTTTATCCTCTATGGCAAAATTACTTTATGGCCAATTAGTTATGTGGTGAAAATGCTCATGGCGAAGATGTTTACAGCAAAGCTGCTTATGCTGAAAACACTGGACATGGCCCACATGTAGTGCCTTCCTTGGCCCGAAACGTGGAAAGGGCCACTGAGGAACATGGCAGATTCTTCTACCCTGTAGATAGATGTTGGCATGGTCATCTCCCACCTCTCTGGGCTTGGCAATTTGCTGTCTGGCTTCGGGAACATGGAGGGGGCTGCTGGCATCTAAAGAGGACTTTCCCTGGGTCAGCCTGATGTACTACAAGGAAGGGTGCCCCCAGGCACCCAGCCCTGGGTTTGAATCCGGCTTTGATATGCAGTGAGCTGGCTGTGTTTCTACCTGGGTCAGTTCGGGTGGTGCCAACTGCTGTCACACAGAATCCATGGTTTCAGAGCCTTATCCCAGTAATGGTTGATTTCTTGTCTGATGTGGATGTCCCTGGTTGGTGGGTGGGTCCTTCCATCTTGAGACTCCACCATCCTGTAGGGCCTCAGAGTCCTCCTTATCCAGCAAGTGAAAGGATCTGTAGAGAAGACTCACTTATTTCTTACCTGCTTTATGCGCTCTCACTATTCACGGGGATCACACCTGGATACTTTGTGGACATGTGGAGGCCAGCAAATGTAGGCCGTAGCTGGCAGCCACCTCTTAGCAACAACTTCACACTGACAGCTGCATGGATGGGGAAGCACATGTTTTTGGTGGATGGCCAGTTTCCTGTCCCTCGGCCTCACCGGTACAAGCGATGAACCATCTGAAGCACAGCACTAGGGAAGACCGAGGGAAATGATGAAGTCCCTGGTCTAGTGGGGCTGGGAGGTGGACCCATACAGAGCTTGCCAGTGACTGGAGATGACCTCAAAAGGGGACAGCTAGAGATTCCTCTAGGAGACCCTTGGCCCCTGGAGGGCAGGGGCACTGTTTTCTGCTTAGGAGTGTCTGTACCCCTCACAACCAGCTCAGAACATCTCACGTGGAACATGCTGCATCAACATTCCTCGACCGAATGGACGAACGCTTGCTGCCTTCTAGCAACCATGTCTCCTGCGTTGTCTAAGTTTTCCTGACTGCCATTTTGTCCCCAGTCCTGCTCCTTCTCTTCAACAGGGTCTGCACTGATTTCCTCTCCTGAGTAGGGCCATGGTTCCCAAAGTCTAATTTGTGGGTGCAAGGTGACTTGTTATGATACTCCAGCTAGGAGACCAGCTGCTCCTATTGTAAATCATGTGTGAAAGATATAGTTTCCCTGATGCATCTGAAGTCATGTCCCATACAGGCAAAACTGAGTATTTTAAGTAGTTATAAGCCCTGGACTAGAGCAGAGTAAAGCCAGTGTTTTGAGTTTGGTCCCTGTTTGAGCTGAGAGGCCCAGCACCAAGATTTACTTTGTATTTCAGCCGTAGGTGATACACCCAAGCTGCCATCTCATACTGTCTTCTGTGGAGTAGTCATTCATTCATTCACCATTCGTTCATCCATTCATCAATGTGTTCCCAAACATTTATTACATATCTACTATGTATCAGCCTCTGGGCCTTGAAACTGGAGACAATGGTGGTGAAAAATATATAATCTCTGACCTCAAGGAGCTCATATTTTCAGAGAGGGGACAGCGTCAATGGGCAAATACAACAGGGTTTGTAATATGTGGGACTCTGGTGGGCACTCACCTGAGTTCCTGTACTAACATATAGTAGGGGCATCTTAGACCAGAGCCGGGGGCAGAGATGGCTTCATTTGAAGACTGTGTCCCTAGGCAAGGGGGTTGGGGGCTGGGCACCCTGAGCGGTATAAACACCTGTTCAGAAGGCGTGGTGGCATGGACAGGTGGAGAACTTCCTGAGAGACTTGCTAGCACAGCCCTCAAGGCAAATGCCCAGCAGACGGGGAAGCATTGTGTTTGATTATGAAAGTCAGCACACACGCATGCACGCACACATGCACACACCCAGATCTCACCTGGAATCATGCCTCATTCTTTGTGAAACTCTTGATTACCCCTGTGGGCAGCAGGACACGGAGATCTCTTCGGTGTGTGAAAGAATAGGCTGTTAGAGAGGATGTGTTGAGAGACACTCTACTCGTTTGGCTAGAAGCCTGGATTTTTCTGAGTATGGGTAAGGATTCTTTCAGTAACAAGTGTCAGAAAACTGAACCCAAACTGGCTTACGCAAAGGGGGAACTTTTGGCTCATGTAACTGGAAAGTGTAAGCATAGAGCTGGCTTCAGTGCATGTGATCTAGACATCTATGTGATGTCACCCGGGCCTGAGACCTGGTACTCTCCTTCCTCTGGCTCAGCTCTGCTCTCCTCAGTCCTTTGGCTTTATTCTCTTCAGGCTCCCCTCCCCACCTCCCATCCCCATGATTACAAAATGCTGCCTTTAGTGCTTAAGCCCACACCTCTCCAAGGCTACACATCCAATGGAAGAGCTAGAACTTTTCCCTCAGCACTTCCGTTCAAAGTCTTATTGCCTCTCAGATTCTGATCCGACCATCCCTGAACCAATCGCTGTGACCCTCCATACCCCCTCGTGCTGGTTGGTTTGGTCATGTGTACACCCTTGAACAAGGGGTGGAGTCGATTCCCCCAGAAGCTTTTCTGAGAGAAGGTGAAGGCGTGGGTTCCCAGAGGATAAATGAATGGTAGCAAAACAGCAGATGTCCACTATTTCTAACAGTGTCTTTCAAATACTTTTTGACCATAACTATATTATCAGGGTTCTCTGGAGAAACAGAAACAATAGGATACGTGTGTGTATATGTATGTGTATATATATATATATATATATATATATATAAAAGAGAGAGAGAGAGAGAGAGAGAAATGTATTTTAAGGAGATGGTTCATGTGATTATAGAGGCTCCAAGTTCAAAATCAGCAGGGTAAGCCCCCAGGCTGGAGACCCAGAAAGAAACCCATGTTGCAGTTCAAGTCCGAAGGCTGGTCACTGGCAGAATTCCCTCTTTCTTGGGGGAGGTTAGTCTTTTGTTCTAGTCAGGCCTTCAACTGATTGGATGAGGCCCACCCACGTTATAGAGGGCACTCTGCTTACTCAAAGTCTACTGATTTAAATGTTAATCTCATCCAAAAACACCCTCCCAGAAATATCCAGAATAACGTTTTACCAAATGTCTGAGTTTTATGGCCCAGCCAAGTTGACACATAAAATTAACCATCCTAATGACCAACAGTAAGAAATACACTTACACCGCCCTCATACTTTTGCTGCAATGTGAATACATACGTATTTTTGCTGAAATGGAAGTCTCACTAAACCATGATTATCCTTCCTTCATATATACGCCACACTCTTATTTTTCTTTTGTTATTTCACTTAAAAAGCACTTGTGACCCCCTCAATTGGTTTCTGGACTCATGAAGGGTTGTGGAGATGGTTTTATTGAAACAGCGTCCTAGAATACGTTCTTTGGATGTTCTCTTAACCCGTAACAAAGGTCCTGAGAATTAGGACTCCTCCAGAGGGTCAGGGAAGGTACCATGTGGACTGAGGGAGACCTGGAGAGCTTTCCAAGTCCTGCTGTGATTGTGTGTGGCCTCAGCCAGGACCTGTACCCGCTCATGCCTTGGTTTCCTTATCTGTAAAGGAGGTCCCTTCACAAATCCCCACCCACAGGGTTGTCGCAAACAATAAAATCAGTGCGAGGTAACATATATGAAAACACTTTGTAAACTCTAAAGTAATTTCACAAGGTAATTGCTGCTTTAAACGGCTGTGTAATAACTTTCTTCTCCACCACTCAGGAATCTGAGAGATGATGCTATTACATGAAAATTAGTTTGAGCTCTTCAACACTTGCCACATAAAACAAAGCCCCAATTTCTTTAATCAAAATGATGATCAGCTTCTAAAAATGAGTCCCATCTCCCCTGAGATTGTTCAGAATTAAATCTGATTTCAAAGAAGAGAAAACCGCTGTGTGTTTGGGTCTCACGCAGAGCTTCTCAATTCTCCTACCTTCTTGCCCCTGCCCACTCCACCTGTGTCAGGGAGCCCTTTGGGGCAATCTTGGGGTGACTTGGTCACATTACTTGCCTTTAAGAATCAGAATTGGGCTGAATGCTACCTCCAATACTTTGTTTTAAAACCAGCTAAATTATGACCTGAGAGAGAGGTGGTGGGTAGGACCTGAAATTGGGGTGCATTTCTTAGGTTGGGGTTACCACTTTTGAGGATTGATGTCCTAGAGTGGGAAACCACTCTGGAAGCCCCAGCTTTGCTAGAATGGAGCAGCCTCAGGCAGTCCTTGGGGGAGAGCCCTGGGAACTCTGCCCACCTGTGGGTCAGGGGGTGGGGTGGGAGGGCTGCAGTGGGTCATGTCTGTGGTGGTAGCCCGTGGGATCTCTGGTGAGGCAAGCTGGAGCCCACATCCTCGCTTGTTCCCTTTTCTCTTCCATTTCTCTGTTATTTGTTTTCTAATCAGTCCCCTTCGCGGTGTGTAAAATGAGAGGCTGGTTATTCCTATCACACGTTATTGTTTTCTGTGCTCGCCCCCCCCTCCCCACCCCAGGCGCAGTAATTTCACCATCCCCAGATGAGAGTGATAAGTGTTTGAGATGCATAACTGTGTCTCATTTCAGTGCCTAATAGAAGATGGAGAATGAGCCCTGGCACCTTTCTGCTCAGTAAATTCATAATTACAGGCTTCCTCGTCTCGCCTCTTGCAGACTAGAGACCTGTTGACTGGCTGTGGGTCCTTGAGTGTGTACAGTAAGGCAGAGGTATGGCTGGCACACTTTTCCTGATGCTTGGCAGGTTCCAATATAGGGACTGCCGAAAGGTCCCTTCAGAGGCTTGATGGCTGAGCACTGACCTGCACCTGCCTGTCTGGAATAAGGATCACCAACCCTGCTGGAATTTGGTTGTTGGCAGTGAGGTTCTGAGAGCTATGTTAGCCAGCAGACGTGTGGCACCCAAAGAGCAGGCTCCTCCAGACAAAGGCCAGGGAGCAGATGCCGAAGTGGGTTCACATAAAGTTGGAAGACAGGCCTTGGGTGGTGGGGAGAGCACTGGACTGCGAGTCCAGACACCTGAGCTTAATCCCATTCCCACCTTGAACTCACTCTGTGACCTTCTGCAAGTCATTCGACCTCTCTGGATCTCAGCTTCCTTGTCTCTAAAATCAGAGACTGGGAATCACTATTTTGGATTATCTCTTTCAGATCAAAAACTTCTAGGCTCTTTTCTGAGATTTGGATTTGCACAGGCAATTCAAGATGAAACATCCTGACCAGTCCTCACTCTAACTGAGTTGGTACCATCTCGTTGTCATAATCCTAATCTTCTAAAACTTGTTTCAATCTTGTCAACAACAACCACTATCATTTGATAAGCACTTACTGTGTGCCAGGCCGAGGCCCTGTGCCAGGCGCTTCCCCGTTGTTAACACATTGTCTAGAGGTAAATAGTGGTGCCTGCCCCAAGAGGTGCTCCCTGCCAGGTATGCCCTGTGTGTCCCCGGGGCTTTGCTGTCCTGCTACAGAGTTGGTGCAGAGGTATTCCTGGGTGCTGTCCTGGAATTTCTGTGTTGGGTGACTTATATGAATTCAAAGGGGCTTCTGAGGGCTCTACATTCTAAGCTCTGGAATTGTGCATTTCTAGAAAGACTATGGGTTTTGGGGTGATAGAAACCTGGGTTTCACCCCCAGGTCGGCCACTGTTAGCCACATGCCCTTCAGAGCTAAAGTTTCCTCACCTGAAAAAATGAGTGAAACAATCCTGAGCCCAGCAAACACTTGTGATGCTCAGGTGAGGCCCTCCATGTGCACACATTGGCACGGGGCCTGGCCTATGGTAAGCGATGCACAGATACTCATACCCCTCCTTGCTTCCTTTCCCTCCTCCTGCCCATCAGAAAACACTTATTGAGTCTCTGCTATGTGTCCAGTGCAGGTCTGGTGCTGTGGATATGCTAGTGAGCCAGGCTGGCGGGCCCTGCCCTCACGGAGCCCACAGCCCTCAGCTCCAAACTCTATCCCCTCCACAAAGGGTAAACTGACAGAAACGGGGAGGCTCCTCTCTGGGGGCCTGAGCTCTTTTCCTTTAAGTTTCTTTCCTCATTTCCATGCATTTTAGTCTCAACCTCCCAGGGACATCCTGGCAAGGCTGTGGTTTCTCTTTCCAGTCGTATCTTCCACCTGACTCTCCTGAACTACGTTTCCCAGACTCTTCTTGGTGCACACCCTGTTTGTCATGCCCAGGCTTCTGCTACACTGACCCCTCCCCAAGGAGGCCCTTCTCTCCCAGCTCTGCATGTCCTCTCCAAGTTCATGGCTCGGCCTGAATGCCATCCGTTCCCCAAGGCCTCCCACAGCCTTCTCCTTGCTCCTTCACCCCAGGTTACAAGTCAGCTTTCCTCATGCGAACTTCTGAAGTGCCCTGTGGTCATCACATAACTTTTCATTGTCTGAGTAATGTAGGTTCCGGTGGTGTCTGCCCAACCTGACGGCAAGTTCTTTGAGTGCCCCATCCAGCCGCGGCTGTCCTTGGGTCCCATGGTGTCTTGCATGTTTTGTGTGCCCTGAGCAAGTCTTTGCCACACGGGGGAATGAATGGAGGCCCTCAACTGGCAGGACCGTCTGCGGAGTCCTCCTCTGATGTTTGCTCGAGAAGACCTGTGGCTTTCACTGGGATTCCAGCCGACAATGTCAAGTCTTTGTTGTCTTCTTTCTTCACTTGGTTTCCATCTAACGTCATGTTCTCTCCCTGCTGGGGGGTTTCCTGTTGCTCAGTGGTCCACCTCTTCCCAAAACCCCGTTTTTGAGGCGTTCGGGGGTAAACGAGAGAGAAATTCCACAGAGCTGAGATGCCCCCAAATAAGATATTGCCGTTTCCTGTCCTGATCTCTCCCCAACTGGGAGGAATATGAAGCCGTCCTCTGGAAACACACGCAGAAAGCATCTTGAACGGAAATGAATGAGACCGTTAGGATGGAAAGCTAGTTTGTTCCTGGGGAGTTATTTACTTACTCACTTGACCACTTCTTAGAGCATTTGTTCTCTCCCTTTAATGAAAACCTCTGAGAGGAGGCCCCACTGTGGGAGGTAGCCAGGATCTGCCTCGTTAAAATGACACCAGGCCTGGAGCCGGGCGGCGGACCCAGAGGACCTGGTTGCTGTTGCGGCACAAAGGAGTAGAGGATGTGGGTTTTGGTTTGGCCTCCCGCACAAGCAGGCAGCGGGCAGCGCAGAGGACAAGCTTCTCCGGCAGTGGGTGCAGACCCAGGGGGCCGGGCCATAATGGACAGCCGCGGAGAAGGCGTTGTTCGAACTCTTCTGCTGCCTAGGAACAGTAAGCGGTGTACGTCCCCCTCTGTGCCCTGCTGGGGTAAACTGAGACGCTTTAGTAGGTGAGAATGAGAACCGGCTACAAATGTAGTCTGCTGGGTTTGAATCAGCCTCTGCGGCTTTTAGCCGTGCAAGGTGCACAACTTCCCTCAGCTATAGCATAGGGATAACATTACCTTCAGAGGTCTGGAGTCGGGGTCCCAGCAGGAAATGGCACAGCAAATTCGGTCATTTGCACAAAGGTTAATAAAAGGGCTCTTGACAAAGGTGTGGCTCCTTAAGAGGCAGGGCAGTATTTGGAGGTAGGAATAGTGAGGCCCCGTTACTTCCTCTAGGACCAAATGGGGGCGGGCAGGAGGTGGTCCACAGACCCTAGAGACAGAGAGGCCATGTGGAGAGGCCTGCCCAGGGCAACATGACCTTGATGATGGTGGTGGCCAGTGCGTGCAGCCCCTCTGCTCCTCCTGTCCTCTCCTCTCCCGCCAGCCTGCTGCTGACGCTCCCCACTGGCTGCACCTAACCAGGCCCGAGGGCAGGGAGCCTGTGGGCATATGGTCCATACAGGTCAGCCTCCCGGACGCAGAGAAGGGTGGGGAGCAGATCTGGAGGGGCAGGTGGAAGAGACCCAGTACTGAAGGGTGTGTAAGATGAAATGAGAGTCTCTGGAAGGTGCTGGACAGTGACTGACACAAAGTCAGATGCTCGGCAGTCAATGGTTGTTTATCATTGTCATCACCACTATTACCATTATCACTATTATGACTATTATTATCATTGAAGGACCCTCCTGGGGCTGTGCCACCCAGCTCTGGCTGTCCCACACACCCATGGGGGACAGGTGCCTCAGCCTCCAGCTTCCCGTAGTGCAGTTCTCTGCTTCCGCGCATGCAGAATGCTTTGAGGGTCCAGCCAGACAGGCTATGGGGTGAAACTAAGCCACTGCTGTTGTTATCCAGCATCACATCTTTCCTTTCCCCTGCAGGGAGCCTCCACTCCTGCGTCCTGGCCCTCCAAGGAGCCCGCTGTGCCAAGAGCTACCGTGCTACAAGGACCCGTCTCTGAAATGAAAGCCATGCCTTGGAACTGGACTTGCCTGCTCTCCCATCTCCTGATGGTGGGGATGGGCTCCTCTACTCTGCTCTCCCGGCAGCCACCCCCGCTGTCCCAGAAGCGGTCTTTTGTCACATTCCGTGGGGAGCCAGCTGAGGGCTTCAACCACCTGGTGGTGGATGAAAGGACAGGGCACATTTACTTGGGGGCCGTCAACCGGATCTACAAGCTCTCCAGTGACCTGAAGGTCTTGGTGACCCACCAGACAGGGCCAGACGAGGACAACCCCAAGTGTTACCCACCCCGCATCGTCCAGACATGCAACGAGCCCCTGACCACCACCAACAATGTCAACAAGATGCTCCTAATAGACTACAAGGAGAACAGGCTGATTGCTTGTGGGAGCCTCTATCAAGGCATTTGCAAGCTCCTGAGGCTGGAGGACCTCTTCAAGCTGGGGGAGCCATTTCACAAGAAGGAACACTACCTGTCGGGAGTCAACGAGAGCGGTTCTGTCTTTGGAGTGATCGTCTCCTATAGCAACCTGGACGACAAGCTCTTCATTGCCACTGCGGTGGATGGGAAGCCAGAATATTTCCCTACCATCTCCAGCCGGAAGCTGACCAAGAACTCGGAGGCAGATGGCATGTTCGCTTACGTCTTCCACGATGAGTTTGTGGCCTCGATGATTAAGATCCCTTCGGACACCTTCACTGTCATCCCCGACTTCGATATCTACTACGTCTATGGCTTCAGCAGTGGCAACTTTGTCTACTTTTTGACCCTTCAGCCTGAGATGGTGTCTCCCCCGGGCTCTACCACAAAGGAACAGGTTTATACATCCAAGCTCGTGAGGCTTTGCAAGGAAGACACCGCGTTCAACTCCTACGTGGAGGTGCCCATCGGCTGCGAGCGCGGTGGGGTGGAGTACCGCTTGCTGCAGGCCGCCTACCTGTCCAAAGCCGGAGCCGTGCTCGCCCAGACCCTCGGAGTCCATTCAGAGGACGACCTCCTTTTCACTGTCTTCTCCAAAGGCCAGAAGCGGAAAATGAAATCCCTGGATGAGTCAGCCCTGTGCATCTTCATCTTGAAGCAGATCAATGACCGCATTAAGGAGCGGCTGCAGTCTTGCTACCGGGGCGAGGGCACACTGGACCTGGCCTGGCTCAAGGTGAAGGACATTCCCTGCAGCAGTGCGGTGAGTCAGGGGAGGGCCTGTGGGCCAGATGGTGCGGTGTGGTGGGAGGGCCCCAGCCTGTGGCCTCCACGGGATGTGAAATCACCCATCCCACTTTTCAGATGGGACAGGATATATACCTGTCTCTGGTCTCATCAGGCTCGGATCATCGCCATCTCAAACATGCTGTGACTATGACTGAGTGTGTAAGAGTCAGACTAGACCTAAAACATGGATTTCCTATCAGGGTCCTTTCCTCTGTTCCGTGTTGGCTCATGGGTTATAGGAGGGAGTGCTAGGAGCAGGTGGGAATCGTGTTGTTTAGATGTCATATGCACCAGGCACTGTGGAAGGTGAGGTCACTGTGTGCTGTAGGACAAGACGGGTACCCACTCTTCTCACGGACCATGCCTGCCAATCACTTTCCTGGGAACTTAGAATAAAACCAGTGAGGGAGTGGGGAGGGAGCTTAGAATAAAACCGTTACTGGGAGTAATGGGGCTGGTCCTGCCACATTTGGGGTAGATAGAGAAGTTCAGGAGAGTTATAAGTCCCCTATGTATCTTTAGGAAATGGCAAAAGGAGAGCAGAAGAAGTAGGTGAGAGGCCAGTGAACTGAGGGGAAAGCAGAGCTTGCTTAGAAAACAGCATTTATTAAACATCTTCTGTGTCCACATTTCCATGGAAGAGACATGTCACAAAGTTAGGAAGCAGCCACGGAACAGTTCTGGGTGGCAGAAGTGCTGACAGAAACAGGCAGGGGAGAAGAAGGGTTGGTGTAGGAGGCCTTCGCAGGGCCCCTGGGGCCCAAGGGACAGAGTGGACCTCAGGCTGCTGCCTTGCTGGGTGATCACAGCCTCCTGCCTCTCCCAGCCTAACTCACTTGTGATCCGACGTGAAAAGCAGCTGCCTTTCTGTGGCTTGACTTCTGTTCATCTTTAAAAAGGTTCTGTTTTTTCTCAATCATTTTTCAAGTGACTTGGAAGCCTCAACTGTTGGCATCTTCTGTGCCCTATGTCACTCTCCTTTCCTTTTTTCTTTTTTATTATCCATTTAAAAAATTGTGAGCCTAGTTTGAGAAACTCTATCCTATAATCTTAATGTAGAGAGAAGAAAGGAAAATTTACCCATCAGGTAGAAGGATGCGTTTACACAGATGTGATTCTTGACTCCTAGTTAAACGTTGGTGGAATTTCATATTAGGAAGATGTATTTGGATTGATTTAAAAAGTGTGAGTTTCCCTCCATGAAGTATGGCGACTTCCCAAGCAGGTCTCAGAGGATGCTGGCACCCCCTGCCCCAGCGTGCCATGAGGCCACTCCTCCAGTCACTGGGATTTGGCGTCGGGGTGGCGGAGAAGAAGGAGAAAGAAGGGGCTTGGCAAAGTTTGCCTTTGGTGTCCTAATATTTAGGCTCCAGCTGTTTCCCAGTGGTCTGAGCTGAGTTTTCCAGTTACCTCCATTTCTTCTTGGAGGTCCAGAAAAGCCAGGAGACCCCTAGTGTCACAAAGGAAATGGGAGAGGTGCCATGGGCCAAAGAAAGAAGCAACAAATTGGCAATCATGGCCGGGCCAGAGAACTGAGGGAACTCTGCTGCATCTGCTGCGTCCTAGCAGGTGACATGTCTTTTGGAGCCTTTGATTTGGCGCAGTAGCTGATCCACTCAAGAGAGTTTATGAGACAGGTTTATGAACTTGGGCACCATGGATGGCTCCCAAATGAAGGCAATAAATGACAGGCCAGATGCTGTGCTGCGTGTTTGTTACACACGCAAGCGTAGGTCCCTGGGGAGATGCATTAGAACATTGGCCTGGGGAAGGCCCTTAGAGATCCCCTGTTCTTTACCTTCATTCTGAGGCCCAGAAAAGGCAATGGATTGCTCAAGGTCACATATCTTGTGCGTGAATGGCGGAGACAGCACTTGAGGAGAATCCCCCTTGCCTCTCATCACCACACTTGCACACACGTACAGCTACGTAGGCACGTGTGCGCATAGGCAATGGATACCCCCTTGAGCATGCACACGTGCACCCTATGTTAGAAAATGGCAAGTTTATGCTGTGTGCTTGCTCAATAAATAGTTCTTTTGAGATCAGTGGGGTTGCTGTTTTTTTTCTGTAGACACTTTTCTGTAGAAAACTTGCTCTAATCCCGTGTTTTTGGGCAATGCTTTGGGGAGTAAAATCAGCTGCAGAGATCAGCCTGGCTGCCCATGGGCAGGTGTTTGTCCCATCCTTGCTCCCTGCCACAATTCAAAAAGCGAAGTTCATCAGGGACGTCTGCAGAGCTGCAGGTCCCCAAACCGCATGGTGGCCTTGGAGAGAACAGAGGGAAAACGGCTTTGCAAGACAGGCTAATGCCAGGACTGGGAGTAATGGAGCCAGATAACAAGCTTTTGATTTTTCTTTTGGCTTTAATTAGCCCTTTCAAGTTAGAGGCAAGTTCAGGCTGAGAGCAGAAAGGAGGAGGCCAGAAACTCTGCACAGGCCTAGGGCTGTCTCCCCAGCCAGTCGAAAAGGCCACACTGGCTTTTAATGCACAGTATCAGTTTCCTTTGATTTGGCTGATACTCGAGTTCCTTTGCTCCGACGCTCAGCTACAATTCATTTGGCCTCAGCTCAGACCACACATGTTTCACACACCATCAGCAAGGCCAGCCTCCCGAGCGTCTCCATCAAGGGCCCTTGTAGGCAAACCCAGCTTTTCCTCCACCCATTCACATGGCTCTTGGGTTCTTTTCCCTTTTCCCTTCCTGCCTTGAGTCAGGGATGAATGAGATGAACTCTGGAGTTCTTTTTTGCCTCTAAATCCAAGATTCCTTTGAGGACTGTGAAGCGGAACCGAATCTCAGAGGCCTCTGTGCTGTGGCGTTTCAGCTGTAGGAAGATGGAGGAGGGAAGTGGAAGGCCCAGGAGGTTGATTTTAGGACTTGTATCTTTAGGGTAGGGGCCCCCTGTGGGTTTTATCATAGTTACAACTCAAAGAGCTGGAAAAGAGGGTATGATTAGTGGTTTATTTTTTTCAAATTGAGATATAATTGACATATAACATTGTATTAGTTTCAGGTGTACAACATAATGATTTAATATTTGTATATATTGCAAAATGATCACCACAATAAGTCTAGTTAACCACGCATAGTTACAATTTTTTTTCTTGTGATGAGGACTTTTAAGATCTACTCTCTTAGCAACTTTCAAATAAACAATATAGTGTTATTAACTATAGTCACCATGTTGTACATTACATCTGTAGGACTTATTTATTTTATAACTGGGAGCTTGTACCTTTTGACAAGTGATTTATTTTTGTGGTGCTCCTGTTGTCCTACTTCCCTAAGCTAGAATGCTCATCCCATGGTACTCTTCTGGCTTTTCTGGCCCCTTCCATTTCCTGGGACCCACATTCCTTCCCCCTGAACTCATGCCTCCAGAACTCAGAGCAGGGAGCAGTATAAGCCCTGGGGCCCCTGACCCCCTCACTAGGCCTCAGCTGCCCCTTTGGCTGTGTTCAGGGAAGAGAACACCTGTGCGACTCGGCCTGCCATGCCATGGAGCATCCGTGGAGCCACGTGGTGGGCTACAGCCTGGTGACCAGGCAGAGGGAGAAGTGTTGGACTGTGAGGCTGGAGCTCAGTCTGCAGGCCTCCAGAGAGCTCCCTGTTGTTTTTATGTCAGGTGAATCAGAAAGGCTGGCTGAGCCCACACCAGAGATAAGGGCTGGCTGGGTAGGAGTGGCCTCCTAGTGGGAATGTGTTGCCAGGAATGTAAATGCATGTTGCAGGTGCAGATCCCTGAGTGGGTATTGGATGTAGAGGTGGGGGAAGCAGCCGGGGTGTTTTCTGGTGCTTGTGGGGGCTGGTAGCTGCTTCTCCCTTTGCCTTCTGGGCCATTCTTTTCCTCTGTCCTGGTTTTTCCAGCCTGAATGGAAAGAAGCATCCAAGAACAAATGGGCTAACATCTGATAATTGCTCTAAGGATCCCAGGAGGGCATGGGCAGAAGAAGGGTCCTAGAGGGATCAGCCAGGGGCCCCAGTTTGTCTTGGGATTCAGGGGACTAAAGACCAACCCCAGGCCCTTTGCTGATGAGCATCCAGGTAGGTTAATGATAATGATGTAATTTCTCTATTTCTGCTGCTCAGCACTGTGATGGTCTCCGTCTCTAGTCCCTTTGAAGGCTGCCACGCAGGCTCCTGAAAGTCTCTGTCTGCAGAGCATGTGACAATTTGGATGAGGAGCCCATAGCCTGCGGCATCTGTCATGTGCCATGGCCCTGAGTGGACCGAGGTGACAGCTCCTAGCCCTGACACTCCTGACCTGGAGTAGGGCAGCCAGGCTGGAGAGTGGGCTGCTGTGGGCCAAGGCTCTTGCAGTCTACATGGGCCAAGCGGCCTGGCATCCTAGAGTCCCTTAGGCGTGATGTTGATACCTCCTCAACCTTTCTTCAGCCTTCTGGGGTAACCTTACAGAAGGACAGCCCTATTGCCTCCAAATGACTTAATGAGTGGATGAAACATTTATTAGGCTCTTGGCAATGTACTCACTCCTGGAGGATGCTAAGAATCATGAAACGACATCAGTCTCCAGGAGCCTAAAAACCCAGACGGAGATGCACCCAACAGGTCATTATGGCCTGTGTGAGGAGAACTGTGGCTGTGGTCATGGGCGTGACCATGTCTCACTCCATTTAAACCTCCCCTGAGTTTGGAACCAATTGAGAAGTGGACACAGGAGTTAGGTAGTGTTGGCTTTAGTGCTGATAAGGCTGGATGGGGCAAAAATCAGCTTCTTAAACTTCCCCTAAGACTTGAACTCAAAGTGACCTTCCAACAGAAAATGTAGGTCCATGGGCTGACGCTATTACTCAGAATCACCGCCTCGCACCTGCCAAGCCTCAATAGTGGGAGCAGAGAGTGGTGGCCTCTGAGCTGCCTGACAATGCCATGAGGGAGTTTGTAGAGTGCCTGAGAGTTTACAGAGGGCTTCATCTCCTCCTTTCCTTCTCCTACCAGGGCTGTAGGATAATAGAAGAGACAGACAGCCTCTCCAGTTGGGGAGACAGAGGAACAGAAAAGTCAGATACTTCACTCAAGATTGTGTAATTCATGGACCGGAACCTGCTACGCATGCTAATTCTCAGCCCGGTGCTTTCCCGCTGGTGTTTCTCAATAGTGTGGTGGTGGCGTCTGGGGTGGGAGAATTCATGGTGCAAGGACTGTCTGGGCATTGCCAGGCGTTTACCGTCCTGGGCCCTAGATCACTAAGTGCCGATGGGACTCCCCAGTCTGCGAGAACTAGAAAAGATTTTACGTTTCCGGAAGCCCCTGGTGGAGAACCCTTGCTAGACCAGGCGCCTGTCTGACTTCGAGTTTACCCGCCAGCCCTGCCCAGCCCCACAGGTTCACAGAGGCACAAGGGACTGAGCTTTTGATTTTTAGCCGCAAGTTTTTCCTGTCCTATGGGGAGGAGTTGGTGAAGGGGAACCCCATTCATGTGTGCTGATGCTTTGACTCTTAGATCCCAGACAAGGTCACCACCCTGGACTCAGGCTGGCCTCCCATCCCAGTCTGGATGCTCACTCAGTTCTGTCTGGCGCCTGGGATCCTGAAACTCCATGAGAGTGAGCATCCGGAATGACCAGGCAGCCCTCCCAGGCTCCTGGTGCTGGTTTCTGCCAGTCTGCTTGGGGTGTTTGCTTTTCCCTGTTGGCAGGAAGTGCAGCTCTGACTAGATGGGGTGTATCCTGTTGTTTATGGCACTAGGCAGGGTTTTCTCTTTCTGCTCAGCCACTCTCCTCTCTCAGACCAGGAAATCCTCCTCTTGCCTGCCCAGCCCTTCTTTCTCATCTCCACTACTTTTCACACAGATGTGCGCATGCGCACACACACACACACACACACACACACACACACACACATATATATATACACACACACACACACACTCACTCACACACTCCATGGTCCACTAAAAATGCACACCGTATCCCACACTTAAGTCCCAGTGAGAACACACACCACAAATCTCCTTTCACATAAGCCCAAGCATGCACCCCTCACAGCCCATTGGCCCCATACTCCAGACTTCTGGCTTAGCATTTGGGGCGCTGCCATATCCCAACCTCAATCTTAATAGAGTCAAGTCTTCCCCCGACTCCTCCTTGAAATGGCTTCTGTTTCAGGTATTCAGTTGACAAGGCCACCTACCTTTCTCCTTTTGGCCAGTGGGGTTTACAATGAAAATTGCATTCCAGCTAAGTACACATGGTTCTTTGGGGTACAGGATGGTGGCCAAGGCCTGGGTGATGTGTTGGGCCTGGTAAGAGGAAAGATTTTGGGGTTGGCCTTCTAGGCTGGACATGTCCTCCTAGGATGCCACCTTGGAGCCCATCAGGTCAGCAGAGAGAGTGACAGGACCCCGGAATTACCTACGTAGAATTTTAATACAGACAGCTGCCAAGAGACCTCAGTACAGGCTTTGCCAAGTGAGAAATTAGGGTGTGGGGCCATGCAATGGTGCATCCTAATGCCCAGACATCTACTTCGTGAACCCCAGGACACACCCACGTGTGCACACGCCTTCTCCCTGTTCTGGATGTCTGAGTCACTTTCTCAGTGTCCTTTGCCCTCTGTTTCTCCGTTGCTCTCTCTACTGTGTTTCACTACCTCAAGTACTCACTCTGTGCACTGTCATCTCGGAGGCTCCCTCTGTCTCCCTCTTTCTGTGACTTATTCTCCCTCACACACACACGCACACACACACACTACGTGAAGCAGCTAATACAGCGAGATTTCTCTCTCATGTGCACACACACACTTGTGCACACACGAGCCCCACACGGTGTACGATAGCCCAGCCCAAATTGGCAGGCGAGCCTCTCCTTCAATCAGCACACAGGCCAGCCCAACTTAACAATCCGGATCTGCATTTCTTGGCCTTTCCTTCAATTCCTGCCATCCTCACAGGGTGGCGTCTTGGCTAAATACTGGCCTGAGAGTCTGGACCTTTGGGCCCCCGCCAGCCCCAGCTCGTGAGAGGTCACTGGGCTGGTGAGCAGTTTCCTTTTGCTTTGAATTATACCTTTCATCTTCAAGACAGAGGTGGTAAAATAATATCCCTTTAATAAAGTGTGCTGAGACTCCTAAGGAAAGAGAAATACATAGACATTAATAAATAATGATAGACACAGAGCCCCTTATATTTGTAGGATGCTTAAACGTCCTCAGAGCACCATCCGCATGTTCTTCTCTGGTTATAATAACTACCCGGTGGGACAGAAAGGGACTTAATAACATTGCTGGGATTTTGTACTTCTATTTTTTCTCCACCAATATCTGCTTTTGAGACATTTGGGCTGGGCCTAACCCAGATGTTACGCTCAGGATCCCAGGCCTGGAATATGCTCCGCTTGCCTTCCTTTCCCTCTGGCACACATTAGGAATGCTAAGTTAAGCCATTTGAAGGAGAGGCTCCATTTCGGGCCAGACCTCCCTGCTGTTACCTCCAGGTGTCCCTTAGTTTTTGTAAGGCAGAGGGAATGACTACATGTCGAGACAGGACGCTTGTTTCTTTTCATTAACAAAGTTAGTGGAGAGAAGAGAAAAAGACAACGAAAGGAGCTCTCCATTCGGCCTCTCAATTTGCATGTATTTTCCTAGTGAACGGGGCCCCGCATGCTGTCCCCATACATGAAACGGGATCAGCGGGAGAGAAGAAAGCCCACATCTTTTCCGGGTCTCGGTGTCATTACTATGTCTCTGTCAGTGTTCCAAAATATAATGGGATTTGTTCGGCTGATTTATCCCGCGTGCGGCAACATTATCCAGACTCAAACACGGGCCTGAGGAGCTAGAGGGGAAGATGCGCGGCAACAAGAGTGGGGCTAATAAAATTTACTCCCTCTAACAAGGGAATGACCTACCCCATAATTCAGCCTGGCGAGTGGGGCCACTTCCCAGCACCCGCCAGGAAACACACAAACTTAATCATCTTGGCGTGCCCCACTCCAATTACAGTTTTAGTGGCGGCTGAGGTTGTCTGCACTAGGCTGGGAGGGGACTGGGAACCTGGGATAGATGGGCTGTGTGGGGTTTCTTTGCCCTTGACAGGTAGGCACTGGAAACCTCTGAAATGAAGGTGCAAAAGGAGAGGGGCAGCACCCAAGTGGGTTTTGCTTGGTTCCATTTCCAATCCAGAGAGTCCTTCCCTGGTATTTCCCATGGGTTCAGTGTTGGCTGTTGGACTCGCCCTGCATGATGGCCATCTGCAGAACTGGGCCAGTGGAGTTTGGGTCCTGATTTTCTTGCTTGGCTGGCCCATAGCTTTGGTCATGGTGTGATGGCCCTGTCTGCTTGTCATAGGGAGGAACCCAGGCTCTCAGCAGCTGAGCCAAAGAGGAAAAGGTCATGGGTTTAACCCCTGGGAGCCTGAGTTGGAGCTGCTTTCTGACTGCTATGCTCAGCAGCTCCTAGGAGGGGTGCATTGTTACAGCTCACTCTTGGTCACAGCCAGGCCTGCGGAGAGAGTGCGTGGCTGAATGCCCCTCTCCTGGGAAAGCAGCTCAAATTAGTGGCATTAGTTTCCCGTTAGAAGGATAGCTTGTTATCATGGGGAGTGAAAGACCACTTAGGTATCTGGTGGGATTGGGCCACAGACAGTCTCAAAACACATGGAAATATCCAAATGAGTATAAAAATAAGTGTCGCTTTTAGCAAATTGCTTTCATTGTTCCATAGGTAGTGAAGTGCATTAATTCAATGGATGTTTGCATCCTAAGCCACATACACACACACAGAGCTCCTAAAACACCATAACCTTCCATCCTATATTTCAGTATCATTCCTTTCTGAGATGCTTAGAAACAGGGCACTTGGTTCTTGGGAAGCTTGGTATAAGTTGTTGGGTTATTTTTCCAACCCTGAGACACTTTTCATGAAGTCCCTCCAGAAACGTGTTTGTCTAACTAGGTTATTGTGGCTGTGGTTTGCTGGCTTCCCTTCTCTTTCTCTGTACACATTCATTTTCCTACAATCTCATTGAAAAAGACACAATAAAGGATCATTCTGAGATAATGCATTAGTAACAAAGCTGATGAGCCCTCATTCTCGCCTTCCATTTCCGACCGCCGTCTGTGCTCACGGCCGAGGTGTGGGCCACCCTTCGCCTGTTGCACGACCTCTCTGGCTCTCAAGAGAGTTCATCCCCCATGGGCAGCGTGGGCCATGGACAGACCTTCAGGGGAGAGCTAGAAATCATGAAAGAGAAAGGAAAATTTATGAAGAGCAGTGACGCAATCAGAGGGTTGTATAGTCCAATATTTTTCTTTCTTTCTTGGTTACAGAGACGAGCGTTCGAGCACATGGCAATATTTCATGGAGTCAGAGGCTTTCTGATGAGAGTAAACCTAAACCTGCTAGAGCCTCCCCAGCTGTTTCTGCCTCCCTGAGGACTCTGCTTACCTCTTCCCCTGCCCTCGGAGGGCGCACAGTCATCTCAAGGGGCAGGCGCATTGTGGGCATCTGAACCTGGTACATTTGTGAACACTGTATGGGTCAGCGATCATCTCTGAGCTCTGGCCCCCAATAAGTGGGTGACCGTGCTCTTCCTGTACTGCAGAGCGGTACAGCGGGAGTCGGTATATGGACATGAGCTACTATAGCTGGTCTGATGAATATCTCCCTTTAAAAAGAAATCCCACTGATTCCCCATTTCCAGCAGAGATCTGCTGTGGTCAGCTCCCAGGGTGTGTGTGTGTGTATACGTGTGTGTGTATGTAAGTGTTATTAATTAATGGGAAGAAATTTAGGACTGCTGAGCAGGAAGAATCTAAAGACCTTTTGGGACAAACAGGCCCAGGAAAGAAGGAAGCCCACCGATGACTGGCCAAGGGCCTCCTCGGGAGGGGAGAGCTAGTTCCTTCCAGAGGTCGCAGAGGGCAGAGCACTCATCCTGGACAGCAGGAAGAGAGCTGGAGGCCTGTGCGGTCTCTGGTCCTGAGAATAGGTCCTCTGATCCTGGAGCAGGGTTCTTTGGGGCCGCCCTCCAGCAACCCCAGAGGAAGCCTGTACGTAAGATCAGTTTTTTTTCTTCTGGACTTGGAACTTGGGGTGCTGGTGCCTATTTTCTCATAACTTGATAGATCACGAGGTGGGTCCTTTCACTCTCTAGGCCTCAGTCTCCTCTTCTGTAAAATGGGGCTGTTGGATTCTAAGGTCTTAAGTTGTTTTCCTTCTCTGAAATAGCATGGTGTGTGAAAAGCGGCCACGCGCTGTGTACTGCGTAGAGAACTCAGAACTGGGCTTGCCATACCTGTCCACAAATCCCTGCTGTTTACCCAGGCAGTCGGTGGCCGTGCCCCCATGCCCTGTGCAGGAACAGGACTGAAGCAGGGCACGTATGGCCTTGTCTAATCATGGCCAGGTCTGTCTCCCGACTAGGAAAGAGGCAGAAACCAAGACCTTTCATCTTTATGTTGCTGGGTCCTCACCTGGTGCCTGGTGCTTGGTGGGTCCTTCCTAAGCATTCTTAAGCAAATTAATAAGTGAGGAACAGTAAATAGTATGGTCATCATTTAGTGCCTCAGTTTCCCCTAATGGAAACAGGAGTTCCAGTAGCCTTAAAGACCGAAATTTCGATGGAAATAGGCCCAACTAAAGGCTCGGTACTGGGTGAGCTTGGGCAAAACTGTGAGGCCTTCTTCCCCCATCTAATGGTCTGCCTTCCAGCTGTGGGGGGTGGGTGGGGGTGTGTGTCGGGGGGTGCTCAGGACTCCTCTGCCTGGGGTTGGAAGCTACTTTTGCATTCAGGAAGGGAAGGGCCAGGAGCTGGTTTGCTCCAAGATGGAACCACTTCTCTCTCTGCTGGACTGTCCATGAACAAAGAGAGGACCAGGTCTGACTTTGTATTTTCCATCCTGGGCTCAGAGACTGCTGTTGCTGGCACACAGAAGTTGGCAGAAGCATCCCTGGTTGGAGGAGTTGGCTGCATCCTCCCATCCGTGTTGGCTCCCTGGTTGGCCTCTTTTGGATCAGTTTGGGCTATCTGTAAACAGTGGATGCCTGGGCTGAGAGGGGCAGCCTGTGGCTATGGAAGAGACTGTCCCAGAGCTGAGCTAATTGGCCCACAGGGGGATGGACCTGGTGACCTTTACCTCATTAGCACTGTGTTTGGACCACTGAGCTCTGGCTCACTTCTGACCTTTCCATAATAAAAACTCAATGTGGGGTTTCTGCAAAGGTGGTGTAACCAAGGGCGGGGCTAAAACAGCTCCACTTGGCAGGAGAGGTGCCATCAGGAACCAGCGCAGGGGCCAGCCTAGCCAGGTCAGGAGTGACTTCGAGATCGGGTCCTCACGCTACCTTGTTACCCTTGGTCTTCAAGATGAGTTGGCACAGGTGTCAGGGTGATGATGGTTCCTTACAACTGTGTCATGAGGGCCTGGGGTTGGAGGGCGACTCCAAAGGGCTCCAGAGATGATGTCCTCATGTCTCCCAGGTGCGCCCCCTTCTTCGGTCCTTCTCAGAGAGTCTCCACAGAGACCACCAGACACTTTTGGGGTCCTTGAGTGGCTGCTTTGCAGCTCCGCCCCAGAACTTGGGGAGACTGGGAGAGGCAGGAAGCTGGCAGCATTTAAAATCCCCTTTCTGCGGAGATGATAGAGCTTTTCAGAGTGCCAGTCTCTCTGCAGAGTGGGAGCAATTTCCCTGTAATTGGTAAAGTAACCGTAACTGCTCTGTCATTTGTATGTAGCGACACGTAATTGCACGGTAACCTTTGCCGCTGTGCGCGAGGGAAGCGCCGTAAGCTATTAGATTGTAATTCGAAGTGTCAGCTCTGGCTCCCCACGCTACCTCCACCGCTGCCGCTCGGCACACCCCCAGGGAGGCTGCCATGGGGCCTCTCTGCATCCAGGTCCAGAGTGGTTCTCCTTGTCACATGACATTCTCTCCTTGGCATGGTCTATGACACCCTCAGCAAGGGTGGGACCTCCAAGGGGATCTAGGCCGGTGCTTCCCAAACCTTAATATGCAGCAGAACCACCTGGAAGGGTGTTAAGATGCAGGTCTCAGCTCCATCCCCAGAGTTTCTGATTCATTAGGTCTTGAGTGGAGCCCGAGAATTTACATTTCTAATGAATAGCACTAAATCTTCTACATCTTAGACCATTCCTCTGCTCCTTCCTTCAGCCTCGTTGGCCTGAGAGACCTTTAGGAAGTTGCACCTTTGCTATTTCATGTTGGTAACATTAGTCCCTTTAATCTTGATAACACCTCTCTGAGGTAGATACCGTGAATTTCCCCAAAGATGCCAAGACTCGCAAAAGTTGTGTGAATTGTCTAACCGTGACAAACAATAAGAGTTAATACTCCCATAGCACTTACCAAGTGCCAGATAGTGTTCTACATATATTAAATCATTTAATCTTCGCTACAGCACTGTGAAGTACATGCTATTATTATCCCCATTCTACCAATGATAAACTGCGGCACAGAGACGTTAAATAACTTATTCAAGTTCACACAGCATTAAGTGGCAGGAGTGGGATTCAAACCTAGGCGTTGTGGCTCTGGTTCTGCAGCGTTAGCCGCTGTGGGACTCAGGCTTTTATTTAGTCATCTATCCATCTGTCTGTCCATCCATCCATCCTTTAACACATATGTCTTAACCTACTATGAACCAGCAACTAAGCCAAGGCTACAAAGATGCATGAAACATGATGCCATGCTTGAGCCCATGGTTCCTGGAATCCATGGATCACCAGTCTTAATTTATAGGTCGTGCATCCCATGTGGACATTTGTGGAAAGCAGATTTGGTATCTTCCTAATTGGGGCAGAAGGGACCCCAGAGGGCGTGGCCCCATCTGAGGCTTCAAGGGCTGTTCACAAGGTTGCCCAAGTAGGCAGCATGTGCCTTGCCATGCAGCAGACCCTTCTATCTTTCCTCTA
This sequence comes from Equus quagga, assembly GCF_021613505.1. Classification (NCBI taxonomy): domain Eukaryota; kingdom Metazoa; phylum Chordata; class Mammalia; order Perissodactyla; family Equidae; genus Equus; species Equus quagga. The sequence goes on along the minus strand of NC_060274.1, from coordinate 111,173,199 downwards.
TAAGAAGGCAGTGGCTCTCTGATAAATACGCGTTATCACGGTGGCCACAGCTCATTTCAGCATATTTGTGGAGTGGTGGAGGGAGAAGCGTGCTGGGCTCCTGGTTACGGTGGAGTCCGGTCTGCTCCTGGCTCCTCGGCAGTTGCTGTAATCTTGCTGTTAATGGGGTTCAGGGGAGGGCTTGGCCAGGGCAAGAGTGGACACTCTCCCCCTCGCCCAGGGTGCTCAGGAATCCAGGACAAACCTCACCTGTCGAAGGCTTTCACCAATTAGCCTTCCCCTCTAGGGCCCACACGGCCAGCCCTGTCATCTCCTTCCTATACCTTGGCCTCCCAGGGTCTGCAGGCCCTGTGGGACCCTCTGCCTCCTCCTTCCCCCGGTGCTGTAATTACCCTGTGGCCGCAGCTCAGACCCAGCAGGGCAGTGACCTTGGAGAGCCATGCTCTGGTCAGGAGGCATGCTGGGGCCACCCCGTGCAGCCATCCTACCCCTGTTCCAGGTAGGATTTCCATTAACAAAATTACCGTGAAATATCACCTTACATCGATGAAGTGCTTTCCAGTTACCTGGTGCCTTCACACCTGTTATCTCACCTAGTTCTCATGACAGCCCTGTCTTGCTATTTGACAAGTCAAGGAAAGTGAGGCTCAGAGAACAGGAGGAGCCTGGGCCATGTAGGGTAGCTGGGAAGCAGCAGAGCTACCATGTTAACCTGAGTCCTGTGTTTATTCCACTACTTCGGTGTTCAGAATCCCTCCCCCATTGCCCCAGCTTTGAGGAAACAGAGTAAGGTTGTCTCACGCCATAGCTGGGGGCCTCAGCCTCCTTGCAGACCTGGGCTGCACCTGTCAGAGGCCTCTATCCCCCTTCATCACCAGGTGCCCCATTCAGAGGGAGGAACTGAGGTATAGGAGAGCCTAGGAAAAAGCCATCATTGTCCCTGGAATCCCAGTGCCACTTAGGAGCCCCAGCTGCAGGCTTTGCCTCATTTGAGCCTGAGGACGACATGAAGAGGGAGACAATGTGAGAGACGACTGTCAGGTACAGGGGAGGAGCCCGAGACCTGCCTCCTGCTGCGCCTCACAGGGAGCTGCCCTGAGCTGCAGACCTGCAGAGCTCTCACTGCCGGGCTGGGCTGTCCTCACCTCCTTCCATGAAAACACTCCTCGCCCAGCCCCTTGTGGTGCAAGGTGCCGCCGTGGCAGGGAGTCACGGGTCCCTGACTTCCTCCACCGAGCAAGTGATGCTTTAGCGCTGCCATTGGCCGAAGACACACTCTTTTTGTAGGTGGTGTTTGTTGATTTGCCTGGGTTCTGCCCAGCCAAAGGGAAGAATGGCATTCAGTAACCGACCACTCAGAAGTGCGGTTCTTAGGCTGAGTGGCCAAAGGCTCCCCAGGTCACGGAGACATGTTTGTGCCAGTAGTGGTGGGAGACTGTGAAAAGGGCACTGCCTTGCTCCCTGCCTCCATTTCCCCTTGTGCAGAGCAGGCAATCATTCAGCTTCATCTACTTGGAAAATGGGTCAGAATGGGCAAGGTACATTGGCAGATGCAGAGGTCCCTGCAGCACAGTTTAGGGCTGAGGAAGTCAGGGATGAGGACTCCTTATGAACAGGAGGCAGGAATGTGCAAGGCCGTGAGGATTCCCAGCACGCCCTAGGCTGCCCTCGGAATGCTCGGCAGGTCACTGCGGTCATGTCCGGCAGGGAGAAGGCATCGTCTTCCCTCTATGTGGATGTTTCTTCCTCTTTCTGTCCATTCCTTTCAACCTTCACTACCTGTCTCCTCCTCCATTTCCTCATTTTTGGAAGTAATCATGAAGATCAGACTAGACCTTGAAAGCTCCCTCCTAACTTTGACTCCTCTAGTTGTGTTTTTTTTTGGAGGAAAAAGGGGTTGTGTTTGGTCTGGGCTGTTGGACCACACCATGCAAGAGAGACCAGAGGTGATCAAAGGCATGGAGCGGACATCTGTTCTGCACGTGGCCTGCCTGGGCCTGCCCATGCTCTCCCCTCCCAGCCCTGACTGCTGCCCCGTCATGAGAAGAAGGAAGGCAGAGGGCAGACAGAGGTTTTAGATGCTTACCACATCGCCTTCCCTGAGCTGGACAATGCCTGTTCCCACCCCCACCCACCTTCTGGGAGCGAGCCGAGGGCCCCCCCGAGGCCCTGGAAAGCTCCACCTTGGCCACTTTCATGCGATTCCGCTGGCAAGAGCCTGCCTGTGGTTCTCCAGATGCCTTTTTCTTTGGCTGGATTGACGCCTTTAAAAAAGTGATACCTTGTATTTTATTTCACTCCTTTTTCTGAAAAGTCCAGAGACGCTTACAGGCATGAGCTCTATAGGCTTTATGGAAACCCATCAAAAAGCAAGGGTTTTCCTTCATCTTTATGGAGTGGAAAATAAAAGCATGAGAAGATGGAATAACTCTTCTAAGGCCACACAGTTCTTCTGAGAAAGACAGGAAAATCCAGTGTAGGTTCCTAGAGCCTCGGAGAGGTCTGTGCCCAACCAAAGCTGCTCGGTGGCTCCTCCCCAGCCATTGTCAAGGTCTTCACCACTCTCCTGTAGGACAGAACCCAGCTGTGACCCTCTGCTTATGTGGGGATATGGGGGCCTGGAGTAAAACAGGTGGAGATTCAGCTGAAACACTGGGGAATGTGGGCTGAAGGCTTTTCCTTGACACCTGAAGTTGTCCCAGAGTCAGGAGCAAAAGTTGGGTCAGTGTGTCTCACCGGATATCCAGGGAATACTCTGTTTAAGGAATGCTAATAGGTGTCTGATCAAAAATAGTTTAGGGAATAAAATGTTGGGAAAGGCTGAGAGAATGTTAAACATATTTCTTCTTAAAAGACTTTTCAGAGCCGGCCCTGATGGCCCAGCTGTTAAAGTTCAGTGCACTCTGCTTCTGTGGCCTGGGTCTGGTTCCTGGGTGCAGAACCACACCAGTCGTCTGTCAGTAGCCCTGCTGTGGTGGTGGCTCACACGGAAGAACTAGAAGGACTTACAACTAGAATATACAAATATGTACCGGGCTTCAGGAAGGAGAAAAAAAAGAGGAAGATTGGCAACTGATGTTAGCTTAGGGCCAATCTTTCCCAGCAAAATAAAAAAGAATTAAAAAAAAAAGACTTTTCAGGCTTTTCCTGTAACTGATCATTATGAATCTCTTGCATTGTGTTAGGAGGTACTGTATTTCCCAAAATTATTTGCCCAAGGAACCCTTTTATGGTAGCATCTTGGGGGACTTGGGTTCCAAAGAAGACACTTTGGGAAATGCTGTTAGGCATGATAAGGCTGCGCCTCTTTGCCATGCTCTAAAAGAAACAGGAAGCCTGAGATGGGGCATAGTGAGGCACCACTGTGGCCTGTTGAGTTCGTTCATGAAGCTTCCACTTCTCCCATTCCTCCTTTCTCCAACGTATTGTCTGTACATTCCTCGGTCATGGTATTGTCATTTGTGTATTAATGTTTCTAGATCTCTATTCTACACTCTTAAGTTCTCATCTGTGTGTGTGCTCAACAGTAAGTAGAGATGTGGAGACCACATCCCTCTTATGCCCAAGAAGAGCCATCTGGAGCCCATTCTCGGGGGTTCTGGCTGAGTGCTTTCCGATGTGATGGTGATGATAGTCAATCTAAGCTACCAAGATGGCACCTGGGGTGGTTGGTGAAGGGCAAAAAGATCACGGAGTAGGGAGAAAAAAGACTCTAGGGGCCTGTGATTTTTTTGCCATGATCCTGCAATATACTTAGGTTGACTGTTGACAGGTCACCTAGTTTCTCTAGAGCTGAGTTTTTCATGTAAAAAAGGAGGGATTTATACCAGATGACCCATTTCTCAGGATTCTTCTAGCTCTATAGTTCCCTGACTCAATGTCTCTGCCAACTGCCCTGATGCTCCCCCCTAATTTTTCTCCTTTTTTAATTTTCAGCTCTTAACCATTGATGATAACTTCTGTGGCCTGGATATGAATGCGCCCCTGGGCGTGTCGGAGATGGTGCGTGGCATTCCTGTTTTCACGGAGGACAGGGACCGCATGACTTCTGTTATTGCATACGTCTATAAGAATCACTCTCTGGCCTTCGTGGGCACAAAAAGCGGCAAGCTGAAGAAGGTAGGAATGAGATGCAGTCATTTTGGTTGTTGTGAAGGCAGTCTGTCCCCGCTGGGATGGATATCTCCTGCTTTTTTACTACCTTGGGCCTGGTGGGCGAGTGATACAGGTTTGAGCGATGGAGATATGATGCTGTTGAGGTCATAAGGGGTAACCTTGTCCCTCCTCTGCCTTTGTACGGAGGGTTGTTGTGGAATCACACTGGGTGAGTGTGCACATAGGGCTAGTGTGCACATAGAGTGTTACCCCAGCCTTGCTAAGCCATCCTAAATGGCATGCTTTGTCTACCTTGGGCTTGTACCCTAAGGCAAGAGCCTTATTAGGCCTGGGTGGTTGGGGAAGGCAGGCAAGGGCAAGGGATGTGCCTGTTCCTCTTGCTTCAGCCCTTCTGGCTGGTGCATCCATCTGGAATCCACTCAGGGAAACAGATGGAGGAAAGAGTAGAACCTGCTAGAGTTGCTACTAGGGCTGAGAGCCAAATCGTGGGAACGAGGAAACCATGCATGTTGTGGGAGCACAGAAATTGCTTAAGGTGGAGTAGAACAGTGTGATCTGGGGACATGAGTTTCCTCATTGTTCTCCAGAAGGTTACTGGCTTCAGGGGCCCTGGGTGACCTTGGCATTTCAGCAGTGCTGGGGGCACCTGTCCCTACAGGACTATTCTCTCGCCCACCTCTGCTCGAGCTTCCCCTCTCAGTGAGTTGGAGCTGGCCCCCTGGGTGCCCTCCTTGCTTGGATTAAAAGCCTTTCTAAGACTGTAGGTGGTAGGTTCTGTTTTCTGTTGGCTGATAATCGCACTTCAGACTTTTTCCCGGGAAATACTGGTGACTCCGCGTGAAGATCCTGCGTGTTTTATTTAGGCTTTCCTTGGAATTCTCTGGAAATCTTGTGATTCAGATTGGTAAATAGGGTCTGCCTGATCTCAGACTGAGTGTTGATCCCTACTGTTCTCTTTGCTGTATTTGTAGGCAGCAGCTCGAGATGGTCAAAGGGAAATATTGTCTGCAAATCTAGAAGACTGTGCCTATTTTCCCATCCTACTATGTCACAGCCCGCTTCAGCAATTGTTTCTTTAAATTGTCCATCTCTGTGGAAGAGGCAGTGGGGCTGGGGTGTGAGAGTGTGGAGGGTAAGAGGCGGGAGCAGAGTGTGCGTGGTCAGGGACGCGTGTGGAGTAGTTATATGGGTGTTATGTGGAAGAGGAAACATTTTGGGGAAACACATGGCACCCCGCAAAGATGACGTGGTCAATGCACCATGCATCTAGTGTCACCCAAAGAGGTAATCACCTAATGGTCATGTGCTGCCTTAAGTGGCAAATTAACAAGTAATTGAACCATTGTCTCTATGGTGTTAAGAATTAGATTTCATAGTTCCCTGCCTTTCTGTGAAGAATATATTCAACACAATTGAACCTTTCCTTGCTGCCTTGGCCTTCTTATTGTGATATTCACTCATGTGTTGAACTGAATTTCGTGGGCACCCAGAAAATATGCTGCGAGGCATAGTTGTGTTGTCCCCACACAACTCCTGTGTCTGATTCTTCAGCCTTCCAGGCTTTGCCTCCAGTGCACACGGTCGCTCATCGTTTCCTGTTGCTGTCAGAATCCTGGTTGACTTTAATGCCTCTCTTCCTCCCTTAGTTTGCGGCTTCCAGCTTCCGGTGAGCTAGGAAGTCAGATATCCAAACTTGCTGAACTTGTGTCTGATGAGCCTCAGTATAAGCGGAGGAGGGATGTGTGCGAGCTTTAGAGCAGGGACCTTGAGGACCTTTCCATTGGTTGCTCAGATGACGTCATTCTTCACCACGATTCATGATTTGCTGCAGAAGTGAATTCTAAGTACCAAAGGCATTCCCTTACATGTTCGTACAACGAAATGTTTGTTGACCTGCTTTGCCTGGCCTGATGGGTGAATGAGCACTCTTGAGAGTTAACAAGTGAGCAAGGCGATTTGGGGTACTTTTCTCTAGTAAGCCCACTCGCCGTGCAATGGAGAAGTAACTTATTCCAATGCACCAAAAGAGTCTCCCCACCGAATTTCCTACCAGGGGCCAGAGGATCATTGACTTGCTGGCAAGACCGAGTAGACCCTGTAGAAGGATTTTTTTTCATCTGAGCTGGTTGGAATATGGTGTCAGTGAAATAAACATTGAGAGTTCAGTGCATGTCACAGAACAGTTATTTTCTCTTGGGAAAAGAAGACCTGTTTCCTGGCCATGGCTGCATCATAAACCTAACACAGTCGACTTGCAAATGTGTGCTGTCGGTCAGAGGGTGAACTGAGGCCGCTGGAGGCTGGCTCTCTCTCCCTGTGGATGCCTGTCCCCTGGTGGGGAGGTCAGAGGGCAGCACATCTCCATAAGAAGGGGACAAGGACACTTCCAGAAGCCTGGACGGGCAAAGTGCACAGCGACAACCCTCACGGGGTAGGCTGTGGGCACAGCCTTGCCTTGAAGTGTCCCCAGAGGTCAGCCAGGCAGGAGTGACAGGCAACACATGACCAGGAGGCTTGGGGCTTAACCAAGGGCTGGCATTTCCCATCTTTCACTTTGGGGGGTTTAGATAAGAGCGATTCTGTTTCAGCCATCTGGGACCTTACATTTAATTTCACAGCAGTGGTGGACTGGTGGAGCGTAAACATTTGAGAGGTAGGAGCAGAAGGTCATGTTGGGGGAATGAGCCAGCGGTCCTCCTGGGGAAAGCCAGGCCGTGGGCAGCCAAACCTACTGCTCCATGAGCTTAGAGGGGCAGCCTTTTAATAGTTTTGCTGGAGCCCAGCTACCGCTCCTGCAGACTCAGCACCGCTGGCCCAGGGGACAGTCTGAGTTGGGAAAGGAAGGCTGGGCTGCGGGGTCTGTTGTTTCAAATAATAAAAAGCAAAACTGGCCGGTTTATTTATTTTTTCTAAACAATAGAATTTCCCACCACCCTTGCTGGCTAGGCACCACTCCCCTTTCCTTGTAATAACTCTGTCCTGACTTTCCCAGAGGTTATCAGGACCATATTCACCTTTTGGGCAGAGGCCCAGCCATGAAAAGCTTTGGGACTACAAGAAGATTTTGCGGGAAGTTTTGTGGGCTACTGAAACCAGAGGGTGAGAATAATGGAAATCATACTGTAGCCATAATTACAGAGTTGACTTCTCTGAGCCCTGTAATAATCTCCTGTGTGTATCAAGGACCTTGCAGAGTTCTTTGCAATATGACAAGGGACTCGAGGTGGGGAGGGACGGTGGGAGGGGGCTTGGGGTTTGCTGAGAGTAAGGGAGCTTGCTGTGGGTTTCAGGGGTTCAGCAGCTAGACTGTAGCTGTCCATAGGCTGTCCTCAAAATTACTGACGTTTCATTTTGTTAGAAAAGTGTGGGTCCCCATCATTTGCAACCTTGCCTCTGATGACCATGATTTCACTCCTTTAGTGCGCACATCACATGAATCAGGGGGAAAGGAGGTGAGGAAAGTGCCAATTTGGACGGCTTTTATGTTTTCTGACGTGTGTGTGTTATGGCTGGTATTGGCAGCTTTTTCCATGGCAAGCATTAAAGGCACATGCTATTCTGAATTGTGGCAAATAAATGCTACAGTCATCTGGAGGTGCCTAGGAACTGAGAAATAACCCAGAGACTGTTAACATTTCAACTACAGGTAAAAATCTTAAGGCAAACACCATCCTGATTTGCTTTGGGGTGTCTGTATAAGTCTGAAAACCTTTGACCCAAGTTGGGGTAACAAGGTCAGAGTAGCTTCAGAAGGACGAGATCTCTTGGCTTAAATATTTCAGCCAGGACCCGCCCCACCTCTTTCTCTGCCTCTTGCATTCCTATCACTAAGTGATCATATTTTATGGCTGCTGTTCAGCAGTGAATTACTGCCTGACATTAGAGGGAGAGAGTAACATTCATTGTGAACCAAAACATCATAAACTTCCACTTGAGGTGTGATTGCTCCTTTCACTTTGTGATTGCGTCTTTCCTGGGTGTTTTGCTAGGTTAAACTGTTCACACCTAAGGGGTGGAGCCCCTGGTGGATGTTGGAGAAGCAGAATTCCGGCTGACCCTGCCGTTGGCTTGTAGTAGGACCTGCACCCATGTGTGTGCTCAAACCACGCCACACCAACCTCTCTAGATAGGAGTGGGTGTGTGTCCGCACAGAGAGACCAGAGGAGTGGACAACACAAAAATCATTCTTATTGGGAGTTCTCATGCACATTAATCTAGTCTTCCTAATTTTTTTTTTTGAGGCTGTTTTGAAATCGATTTGGTTGTGTTCTGTAGGCCCTGACCACGGGTCCAGACAGGCAACTAGCCAGACATGGAGTGGGGCAGAGGGAGACCCACCTGTCGCTGTGTCATTCTGAACACAAGTTCTCAGGAATGGATGGATGGGTGGTGCGTGTCTGTGTGTGTGTGTGTGTTTGTGTGTGCAATGCTTGACTCACAGAGCAATATCACATCAGAGATGTGTAACCCCTGCTTTGCAACTTCCTCAATGGATCCAAGAATGCTTTTGAAAATTCACCTGGAAATTTAGATCAGCTTTCACTAAAAAATTCATGCTGTGGAAAGCCCTCAAGATGGGTGGAGGCCTCATGAGATCAAATAGAAGTCCACTGGCCTGGGAGCTCTGAGGCTGGAGCCGAGGGTGAGCGGGGTTGGTACAGGCTCAGTCAGTCAGCTCTGAAGCGTTGTGAGTTTGCATGTGGTTAGACACCCAAGCAGAAAAGAAATGTGGAAAATCAATGCTGGACGACTTCCATGATGGGAAAAGACCATCAAAGCATTTTTGTTTGATTGTTTGTGTCATGCTGTTTTGCATTTCCCACCTCTGGTTTTTCAAGTACCAAGCCTGCGTAGATCTTGGTTAAGTGAGGCAGAGCCTGAGGTCGAAGGCACTGTGGACAGAAGAGCACCTCAGGCGCACCGGGGTGGCCCCCCTTCCTCTGATTTCATGTCTAAGTAAGGACACGACACGGCCATTCTGTCACTTGTCCTTCAAGTGTGGCCAACCTAGGATCTGCTCTTCAGACCACCTTTGCCTCATGCCAACCTGTCCACTTCTCATGGTCCTCCTCCCACCTTGTCTCAATCTCCACTGCTGTGTTCTAAGCATTTTTGTCCATGTTGTATCTGGTAGATATGCAGAGCAGCTAAGCTGGCCAATGTCCTCTCGGGGGTATCTTATATTCTTGATCAATATTAAGCCCTCACTCAACCATCCTTTTTACATAAGTGTGTCCTCACTGGCACTATTTTCTTACCCTTTCCTACTTTTCATGATTTTTCCATTGGGCCCACCCATTGTCCCTGGGGAGATCTCAAGTGGGCACTCAGAGCTGACCTGGGAAGGTATGGGGAGGAGTCCTCATAATGGAGCTTCTGCAGCAGCCCTCTCAATGCAGCTTGAGGCCAATAGCTGGGGCATAGACACGTTCTCCTCCTGGTGTCCTCTTGACACACACTTTGAGATCCCCAGAAAATACTACCTCAGGGACCCTTCTCATTCTGTTTTCCAAATGATCATTACTAGTGCACATATTTAAGGAGATAGTTTTAAATGAGCTTTTCCAATTCAAGATTTACTGATACATGTGTGCCACTTTTTTGAATCATATGTGTGTGTATATATATATACACATTTGTATAGAATGATCCTGATCATAAATTAAAACGCAAAGACATTAAAATTGAAGAAAGTGCTGCAGAAACACCCCAAATCACAGAGCGTACTCAGTCAGCTGATGCTTAAATGCCAGACACACTGGAGGAATTTATCCAGTGACACATGCAATTGAAGTAAAATATTGTGCTTTACAAGAACATATCATTAAAATGAAAACTAGCAGCATATCAGGAGCCTGGCCATGTAACCAAGACAACAAAGATGGGAAAGGATGAAAGACATGATGTACCAGGGAAAGAGGGAGGAGGCAGAGGCAAGAAGAGGAAGCGGGCCCCCGCTCTAAATGGTCCCCTTACTGCTGGACTCATATCTACTAGAATCTGGATTGGAGGAGGATACGATCTTTATGTCAATAGTGGTGAAGGCTCTCAGTGAGGACAGGACCAGGGAGGTCTTCATTATGAGATATCCCTGCGGCTGCCTCAGCCACTTTGATGGTGAAGGCAGTGGCAGCCAGACTGACTCAGAGCCCACAGTTGAAGCTCTGATTGGGGAGCTTACAGACCGTACCTGTTCTCAAGTGACTTCCTGTGACTGTGGCCACTCAGCCTGCATCTTGGTGGTATTACAGTGTTTTCTCCAGCAGTTTTGGTTTCTCATAGAAGCATTCACGGTGACTTCTAAAATAGCTCTCTCGAGTCTCCCACATTCACTTCATGCCTTCCATCCTACCTCTGGGGGACACAGATGTATTAGTTATGGATTGCTGTGTAACCAATGACCCCAAAACATAGAGGCTTAAAACAACATTTAACTTACAGTTTCTGTGGGCCAGGAATCCATGGCTTCGTTGGGTCCTCTGGCTCAGGGTTGCCCACAGTCTACAGACAAGGTGTCAGCCGGGGCTGCAGTCATCTCTGGGTTCAAGGCTGGAATGGGGGAGGACCCACTTGCAAGACCATTCATGTGGCTGTTGGCAGGCCTCAGGTCCTCACTGGAGACATCAGTCCCTTGCCATGTGGGCCTCTCCATGGCAGCCACTCACACCACATGGCAGCTGAGAGAGAGCGAGAGACAACAAGAGAGGGCGAGCAAGAGAAAAGCCACAGTCTTTTTGAAACCTAATTTCAGAAATGACATCCCAGTTCTTGTGCTGTATTCTGTTTGTTAGAAGCCAGTCACATGGCCCAGCCCACACTCAGGGGGAGGGGCTGCCACAAGGGTGTGAATATCAGGAGGCAGGAGTCACTGGCGCCATTTTAGAGGGTGCCTACCACACTAGGGTTTTGTTTCTGGGCCATTGAGGACATCGGAACCAATACTTTTAAATTTCAAGTTAACTTTTAGTGGTATGGAGAGGGCCACAGCCCTGCTCAGGGACAGAAGTGGCCTGAGCGCTGAATCTTGCCTTCTGACTGCCCGAGTCAGAAGGACTGTGTAGACATATTAGAGAATCTGGGGGATGGACAGGAATGGGTGAAGTGGCCTGCCACACCCAGGGCCTGACGGGGAGGAACCGTCTCAGCAGAGGCCTGGGAGCACAGGAGGCAGTGCCAGGTCTCTGAATCTCAGGGAAATGGTGGTAGTTTATGCTGGTGGATGAGAGAGACCTATGATTCCAATCAGTGTGGACGAGAGCTCTGTGCGGCCATGGAGAATCCATGTCTCCTGACTTCGGCCTCTGCTGGGAGTCATCCAGCTCCTAGGAAGGAGGCATTTTCTGTGATTGGAGCTGGCAGGAAAGAGAGAATGAGAGCGGGACTAATGTGCTTTAAACACCTGGTAGGTACCAGGCACTGTTCCAGGTGTTTTATGTGCCTTGTGTACATTGATTTTCTGATGTAATCCTCAACACTTCCTTTTGGGGTAAATATTACAACCTCCATTTTACACATGAGGAAGGGGACGGAGGAACTCACCAGAGGGCACACAATTTGATCTAAGGTCTGCCCTTTGACTCATTTGTACAGCAATTTCATGGAATCTACCTGAGGCTTTGCTCACCGTCTGTGGGTACAGCTCACCTCCACAGTTGCAAGAGGAGGTGGTCACCTGGCCTCCTGTACCTGGCCAGTGTGCCTGTGACCAGAACCTTCCTTTCACTCCCTCTGTCCCTGCAGGGCCCCAGTGTTCGAGCTTGGATGGTTGTAACTGGTTTCCCTGGCTCTAGGCCCTCCCCTCTTTAATCATCCTATCCATTCTGCCAGACTCGTCTATTTAAAAGAGCTCCAATCCTCCAACTCTCCTAGTTAAAAAAAAAAAAAAAAAAAAATCACCCCCCAGCCTTCTATGGCCCCTGAGGCCTGCCGCCCTGCATGTGAAGGGCCCCCCCCCCGACCCTGAGGACACAGGTCCTCCAGCTCATCCCTTCAGCCATGGAAGGCCGCCTGGCCCTGCACATTTTGAGTCCTCAAGGGGCCTGGCTAAATTTAAATTCCAAGGAAGAGGCTCCCACCTGGGAGACAATGGGATTCCCACCTACACAGCAGCTCTGCATCACCAACGTCCCTCCACGGGCAATTTCCCTCTCGAGGAGCAATTATGGGGGAGCCAACCCCGGCAGAGTGGGCCGTGGCCTTGGGGAGAGGTTGGAGGTTTTCTGGGAAGCAGATGAGCTATGCTTTTCCACTTACCACTGACCTGCTGCCCAGGACTCCCTGGGGGCTTTTCTTTGCCTTTTGGGTTCTCCTGCAAGGTAGAAGGCTCGCTGCCAACAGCCTGTGGGACCCTGCGTGGTGGTTCTTGACTATTTTTCCTGTTGCAGGTCACCCAGGGCCCCTGTCTTTACTCCTTTGGAAGACTGCTGCTTCTGCTTAGTGGTGTTCGTAACTGCTTTGCAAGCCCTCTGGAGCTGAGGACCTCATTATAGCATCTCCTTAGAGCGCCCGGTCATTTTAGCACCTCCCCACACCAGGCCATCCAGCCTTCTTTTTCTTCCGAAATGCCTGAGCCCTAGCCCGAGCTTCTTGGCTCTGCCCTCAGTCCTGCGCCTGTTCTCCCCACTTTTGCCCTCTCAGCTCTTGGCTTTTTCTCCTGTCCTTATGGATTATGTACTGTTAACTTATGAAAATCTGCTCACAAACCTCCTATGGACCAATTTGCCCAGGACGACTGTCGGGGTAGTAAGGCCCGAGGCAGCTCTGGCTGCGTCACTTCCTGATAGGTTTGATGACTCGAGGGGCAGTGTGATTGGACGGGCGCTGAAGGAGACTTGAGGATAAAGATGTGCTTGCATAGCTTTTATATAAAGTTTAGAAAAAGTCAGTTCTTGTGAAAGAATGCAAAGGATCTAAAAAGAGCAACACCCTTTCCCCCATGCCTCTCCTTGATGCCCACGGCCAGCTGGCCCTATCTCCATTGTTCGTGGAGGACCCCAAGGCTACTGAGGTGACAAACGGGAGCCCATCTTTGCTACATCCCGTGTTGCTGACATAGCTGGGAGGGGACCCAGGCTGACCCTGCTGACCTGCTTTGCCCTGTTGGTTCCCGTGTGAGTCCTACTAGGAAAAGGGGACGGAGGCATGGGTCTGTGAGCAGTGAGTGTTGGCTCAGGGGTCCCTCCCACCCCACAGACTCTCCCTTCCCTGGGGCCACTCTGTGGCCACGGAAATCTCTGGCATCCCCACTGCCTCCCCTGGGCCCAGTTTTTCTTCTGGAACTTCCCTTGAATCTCCTTCCAGAAGGTTCCTCCCCCACACCCTGCCCCTCAGAAGGCTCCTGAGGCCTTGGAGGCAAGGAGGGTGGAAGGGTAGGAGTACAGGAAGAGACACCTCCTGCTCTTGCCAGGGAGGTGGATTGTCTTTCTACTTAACCGCTTACATCTCCCACCACGATGTGAGTACGCTGGGGGTGGAGGCAGCTGAATTGGAGTGTGCCCAGGGATGCGTGGACTTGAGAGGCCGGAATGATGCTGAAGTCATCTTATGACATGCTCTCATCACTGCATTCAAAACTTAAACCAAATGCTACTGCTTTTCAGGTCTTGCCAGTGGAAGTCTCAGAGGCCAGTTGCTTTTTCAGGCAGAATTAGACCTAAGATCATATGGACATCTTATACGGTTTGTGGTTTTTGATAACAGTGAAGATGGTTAGATACCTTCAGTTCATTCTTAAAGATCCACAAGTCGATGAGTTCTTTAACTTGGTCTTTCTGCCAACTGACTACCATTTCCTCCAGTGATTAGTCAGCTCTTTCCTTTTTGTTCTACCTTCTCCAAAGATCACAGTGTTTATCCATGAATTTCCCCCAGAAACAGGATCCCACTACAAATATTTCTCACAATGGGTATACGGGCTTTTTGAAAATCATATGTAAATATAACTGTATTTTAAATGCTTCAGATTAGCATGCATGGAATATCTTATTTAATCTCTATGATTAAAGTTCTTCTGGGCCTTGCCCCAGACATACCGTGCTTGGGAGAGGAAAATACATTTTAAACCTCACCTACAGAATTAGTCTTTCTTAGATCCATGAGATTCAATCAGGCAGGACCAGCTCAGGTCCTGGATGGACCTGAACTAGCATATTGTTGACCTGAAGTGCCATTGTGTCAACTGGGGCCGCTAGACCCCTCCATGGGCTGGGCAGGGTCAAGGCCACAGGGATGCTGGGAGCACTGACTGCTTCATCCCCTCAACTAGGCTGTGGGCTTCTCCACCCAGTGGGAAGGGCATGGGCTTTTGAGTAAAGGACATGGGTTCGTCGAAGGAAGCCCATGAATCCTTTTCTGAAATGAATTGCCTGATCATGTATCCATTTTATCAATTTGAGTTTTGATTCAGTAACATTGTGATTACCCAGACATCACAGGCAGTAGCAGGTTTCGACGTTTGTAGCTGAGATTATTTTCTGAAAGCAATTCGTTCATTTTCTTCACAAAAAAATGCAGTTCATTAATACAGCTGGATCTTTTCCCCAGTGTGTCGAAACTTTTGCCAACTTTAGCCTGCACGTGCCCAGCCCAGCGTTGTCCTGAAGGTAACATGTACCGAATAAAAAAATGTGTTTGCAGATTAACTGTTGCGTTTTAGGGTCTCGTTGTACCTGTGCGTGTGTGGAGGTGTGTCAGCTAGCTTAGGCTAAGTTATGCTGTGGGAACAAATGGCCCCCACGTTTAAGTGGCTTACAATAACAAAGGTTATTTCCAGCTTGTGCTCTTATGTACCCTGGTTTGGCAGCAGCTGTGCTCCACGTCATTTATTGGTGACAGAGGCTGAATTGCAGCCCCTCTGTCTGGGACACGCCAATCTCCTGACAGAAGGAAAAGAGAGATGGGAGAGCCACACAGTGGCTGTTAAAGCTGCCGCTTGGAAGTGGCACATGTTATTGCCACTCATATTTTATTGGCCAAGCCAAAGTGAATGGTGTGGGGAATAGAACCCTGCCACAGGAGGAGCCTGGTGTGTGTATGTGTGGGGAGGCGGGAGGGAAGGGCAGAGAATATTTTGTCAATAATACAGTTTACCATAAGGATTTTTATTGTGAACATCAACATTTTATCAGGAATTATCTACTGGGCCATCCATAGTGTTCTGGGTGTTTCTTAAAGAGCTCATGGTCTTCTTCTTGGAGAAAATGTGTGAAAAATATAGGATATGACTGATTTTATATCATCAACCCCAGTCATAGTATTGGAGATTTTTTAAAACTAAATCCTCCATCAGTTTACTTTTTCTCCTAAAACTGAAGCTGAAATTGTCCCATTGCTTCCATTAGGCTCTGCACGTGCATATTTCCCTACATCCAGTTCTCCTTAAGAGTGAGGGCACTTTTCTACTTAAATACAGAGATCAGTTTGTGCTCAACAGATGTCTCTTGGGGTAATTAAATTATCCAAATTTATTAAATCATTTCTCTTACCTACAATTAAATAGAGCCTTCCAAATTAATTTTTCCTAGGTAAGTTAACCCCCGAAGATTCCCCCAGTTCCCTTCTGAACTCTGCTTTTCTGACTGTGAATTCTAAAAATTCACTCTGGACACAGGCAGGACCACTGGCTCTTGAATTCCATTCCCCCAGGCAAGGAGCCCCATCTGGAAGTTCTGGTTCCAAAGCTGGCTACTGACTCAGGACCAGCTCACCGACCTCCTTATCAGA